>NW_023270268.1:89369183-89376327 GCF_011800145.1 Mirounga leonina | reverse complement strand
AAATAAATAAATAAATAAATAAATAAATAAATAAATAAATAAATAAATAAATAAAATCTTTTAAAAATCTGACTGGGTGGCTCAGTCAGTTAAGCGTCTGCCTTCGGCTCGGGTCATGATCCCAGCGTCCTGGGATTGAGCCCCACTTCGGGCTCTCTGCTCAGCGGAGAGCCTGCTTCTCCCTCTCCCTCTGCCTGCCTGTCTGCCTACTTGTGCTCTCTCTCTCCCTCTGTCAAATGAATAAATAAAATCTTTTTAAAAAATAAAATAAAATAAAATAAAATCTGACTACATGAGTAAAGATAATAGGAAAGATATGTTACTTTAAATGACCATAGATTATTTCTTAGCTGATATTTAAAAACAAACCTAAACACTATTAGCTTAAACAATTAATATGAAAAATATTAATCCAATAATGTATGTCATTAATGTATACCATTAGTAATGAACCAATATATCATTTTAGAAAGATTAAAAATGAAAACGTAAAGAAAAACTCATAGCTCTAAATACCTTTCCCCACTAAAAGGAACCAGGACTCTTTAGAAAAATGGTTTATTCCAGGTCTGTGGAAGGAAATATACAAGATGAATCTATGACATCTTTTTGTGACAAAACAAAGAAGCTATCAAAGACTACTGACATTCTATCAAAAAGATGTAAGAGCCAACTCGAAGGGGCTCCCAATAGCCTAAGGTGGCACAACATAAGCACCAATAAAAAGACAGTGACTTTAACTGATTGAAACATTTCAAGTACATAAAAATGCATGAGTTCATAATACCCTTCCAAATTCCCCCCCCAAAATGTGTGGGGAAAAAAACTTTAATTATTACTAATGGAAGTTTCTAGGGCATCAAATAATTATCTATTAACTGATAAATTAAGTGAAAGAATCAAGCATTTAGCTTGACTTTTCCTATATGAACTAACTGAATTTTAGGGTAATCTAATCTAGTTGATGATGAAAAATTCTTTATAGAAAAATTTAGTTATCAATGTATAATAATGCATTATATAATCATCAGTATAAGTATATAAATATGTCAAAACTAATTAAATTGTATACTTCAAATACATAGATTTTATTATACATCAATTATACCTGAATAAAGCTATCAAAAAATAAATAGAACCACAATAACCAAAGATAACAAAAGGAATGACAGGAAAGTCATTTTGCTACACCTAATAAAATAACAGGTCAAGGGTACAACATCAGTGGATGTTAAAACTATTACACAAAAGGTTGATAGTCAGGTTTATAATGGAGTATCAGGCTTACTCACCTAAACCCAGTGAATAATATCTGTATCACTGAAGTGGAATATTACATGTTTCATGATCTATTGCAATGGGAAGTAGATAGCATTCCCATGAAGTATTACTGAATAAAACATTAAACCTGAATCTAATCAAGCCTGAGTTGTAACTAGCAATTTATAGAAAACATGGCATATAAAAAAATAGGTTAAATGACAATATGAGGAAGCAAGCAGCCAAATCCAAGATATGTAACATCATATGAGATAAATGACGTGGTTTCTCCAATAAATCAATGGAGAAAGAGAAGGATACTATTTAAAAAGAGAATTAAGATAATCTCAATGTAATAAAACTAGACATTAATGGCAAAACCAAAAATAAAAAGGCCATTCCACCTTGAAGTTAAGAAGCCTTCTATTAAACATAGCAGAGAAAGAAATTAAGAAACAAACCCATTTACAATTGTACCAAAAATAATAAAATACTTAGGAATAAACTTATCCAAGGAAGTGAAAGACCTGTACTCTGAAAATCATAAAACACTGATGAAGGAAAATGAAGATGGATACAAACAAATGGAAAGATATACCATGCTCACCGATTGGAAGAGCTAATATTGTTAAAATGTCCATACTACCCAAAGCAATCTACAGTTTTAATGCAACATTTTTCACAGAACTAGAACAAAGAATAATAAAATTTGTATGGAAACACAAGAGACCCCAAACAGCCAAAGCAATCTTGAGAAAGAAGAACAAAGCTGGGTGTATCACACTCCCAGATCTCACGATATACTACAAAGCTGTAATCACCAAAAACTCATGGTACTGGCACAACAACAGACACACAGATCAATAGAACAGAACAGAGAGCCCAGAAATAAACTCACACTCATGGTCAATTAATCTATGACAAAAGGAGGCAAGACTATACACAATAAGGAAAAGATGGTCTCTTCAACAAATGGTGCTGGGAAAACTGGAGAGCTACATGCAAAAGAATGAAACTGGATTACTTTCTTGCACCATACACAAAAATACACTCAAATTGAACACTACATCAAAAACTAATGATATACTATACGGTGGCTAACTGAACATAATAAAAAAATAAACAAAATAAAAAATAAGATTTCTAGAAAGAAAAAAGAAGAAGAATTAAAGACCTAAATGCAAGACCTGAAGCCATAAAATGTTCAGAAGAAAACATAGGCAGTAATTTCTTTGACATTGGCCACAGAAACATTTTTCTAGGTGTCTCCTTGGGCAAAAGAAACAAAAGCAAAATTAAACTATTGGAACCACACCAAAATAAAAAGCTTTTGCATAGCAAAGGAAACCATTAAGAAAACAAGATAGGAGAATATATTTGCAAATGATAAATCTGATAAAGGGATTAATATCCAAAGCACATAAAAGAACTTATACAACTCAACACCAAAAAAAAAAAAAAAACCATAAATAATCTGATTAAAATGAGCAGAGGACATGAATAAATACTTCTCCAAAGAAGACATCCAGACTGCCAACAGCCACATGAAAAGATGTTCAATATCACTTATCAGGGAAATGCAAATCAAAACCACAGTGAGATATTACCTTACATCTGTCAGAATGGCTAAAATCAGAAACACAAAGAATAACAAGTACTGGTGATGTGGAGAAAAAGAAACCTTTGTGCACTATTGGTGGGAATGCAAACTGTTACAGCCAATGTCGAAAACAGTACGGAGTTTCCTCAAAAAATTAAAAAGAGAATTACCATATGATCAAATAATTCCAATCCTGGGTATTTACCCACAGAAAATGAAAACACTAATTTGAAAAGATATGAAACCCTATGTTTATTGAAGCATTATTTACAATAGCCAAGATATGGAAGCAACCCAAGTGTTTATTCATAGATGAATGGATGAAGATGATGTGTTATATATATATACTCAGCCATAAAAAACGAATGAGGTCTTGCCGTTTGCAACAACATGGATGGAGCTAGAGAGTATAATGCTAAGTGAAATAACTCATTCAGAGAAAGACAAATACCATATGATTTCACTCATATGTGGAATTTAAGAAACAAATTTACAAAGAAAAAAGGAAACAAACAAAAAACTCTTAAATACAGAAAACAAACTGGTGGTTGCCAGAGGGAAGGTGGATGGGGAAAAGAGTGAAATAGATAAAGGACATCAAGAATACACTTAATCTTGATGAGCACTATGTAATGTATAGAATTGTTGAATCATTATGTTTATACCTGAAACTAATATAACACTGTATGTTTGAAAAAAGAAAAGAAACTTTCTAGTAAACACCCTTTGGACGAAAAGAAAAATATTACTAGTTTTCCCTGAAATTACTGAGTTTGCAAAAAATAATGAGACTGAAACACTACATATTAGAATCTATGGGACCCACTTAAAAGTGATATGAGGAAAATTCATAGTCTTAAACACTTACAGTAATTAAAATTAAAGAATGAAAATAAGTGAATTAAATTCACAACTCAAAAAGCTAGAAAAATATAAACAGTAATGAAAAGAAAGGATAAGGAAGGAACTAATAAATCTAAAAGCCAAAATTAATGAGGTAAGGAACAAAAAAACTGCAAAACTAATCAAAATTCTGGTTCTCTGAAAAATTTTTAAAAATAAGGAAAAGTAATAATAAATACCAAAAGGGAAATAACCATTAAAACAGAAAATATTTTAAATCATAAGCTAATATTTTGTACCTCACTATGCAAATACATTTGAAAAGCTGGATGAAATGGATAATTTCCTACTAAAATACAGTCTATCAAAATTGACTCCAGCAGAGATAAAAAGCTTAAACTGACCAATGTCCATATTTTAAAAAATAGAGAAAGTTGTCAAAGAACTACTCATAAAAAGTACCAGGCTCAGTTTCTCTTTTTCTTTAGTCTTTATTTAAATTCCAGTTCATTAACATAGAGTGTAATATTAGTTTCAGGTGTACAATATAGTGATTCAACACTTCCATACAGCACCCATTGCTCATCACATCAGGTGCCCTCCTTAATCCCCATCACCTGTATAACCCATTCCCCCACAACCTCCCCTCTAGTAACCATCAGTTTGTTCTCAATAGTTAAGAATCTGTTTGGGGGCGCCTGGGTGGCTCAGACGGTTAAGCGTCTGCCTTTGGCTCAGGTCATGATCCCAGGGTCCTGGGATCGAGTCCCACATCGGGCTCCCTGCTCCTTGGGAGCCTGCTTCTCCCTCTGCTTCTCTCTCTCTCTCTCTCTCTCTCTCTCATGAATAAATAAATAAAATCTTTAAAAAAAAAGAATCTGTTTCTTAGTTTGCCTTTCTCTTGTTTTCCCCTATGATCAGTTGTTGTTTCTTAAATTCCACATGAGTGAAATCATATGGTATTCGTCTTTCTCTGACTTACTTCACTTAGCATAATACTCTCTAGCTCCATCCATGTCGCTGCAATGGCAAGATTTCATTCTTTTATAGCTGAGTAATATTCCACTGTGTGTATGTATATACCACTGCTTTATCCATTCATCAGTCAATGGACATTTGGGCTCTTTCTATAATTTGGCTATTGCTGATGATAATGCTGCTATAAACATCAGGGTGCATGTACCCCTTTGAATTAGTATATCTGTATCCTTTGGGTAAATACCTAGTAGTGCAATTGCTGGATCACAGGATAGTTCTGTTTTTAACTTTTTGAGGAAACTCCATACTGTTTTCCAGAGTGGCTGTTCCAATTTGCATTCACGTTCTTTTTTTTAAAAAAAGAAAATGACAGAAAAATATCATTTATGTATGTTGATGCAAAATTCTAAAATAAAATAGTAAACAGGATCCAATGCCACATTAAGAAAATAATACACCATGTCCAGTGGATTTATTCCAGGAACTACAAGAGTGGTTCATTATTAGAAAATCAATTACTATAATTCCCCATATTAATAGATCTAAGAAGGAAAATCATATGATGATCTCCATAAAGACTGAAAAAATATTTGACAAAACTCAAAACCTATTCCTTATGTAAAAAAAAAAAAAGCACTCAAAAACATAGGAATGTATGTAATAAAATGTATACACCTCAGTCTTGAACCCAGTATCCTACAGATGACATAATTGTATATATACAAAATCTTAGAGAATCCATGGTAAAACTAACCAAATAATAAAAGAATTCTAAAGTTAGCAAGATATAAAACTAATATACACAAATCAACAGCCTTTAGATACACTAACAATAATCAGTTTCAAGATATAATTGAGGGGGAAAAAGCCCTATTTACAACAGCAAGAGATAAATTCTAAGGTATAAACTTAACAATAAATGTGCAAAATCAACATGAGGAAAACTCTGAAACATTCTTGAAACACCCACAAATTAACTTGAACAAACGGAAAGACATTATATGTTCTTAAATATGATCATTCATATTAAAAAGATGTCTGTTCTTCCTAAGATAACTTATAAATAAGATTCTTCATAAATATACCAATAAGCTTTTTTTCTAGAACTAGAAAGCTGATACTAAAGTTCATATGGAAAAATAAACATGCAAGAATAGCTTTTTTAAAAAATGAAAAAAGAGGGGCGCCTGGGTGGCTCAGTTGTTTAAGCGACTGCCTTCGGCTCAGGTCATGATCCTGGAGTCCTGGGATCAAGTCCCGCATCGGGCTCCCTGCTCAGCGGGGAGTCTGCCTCTCCCTCTGACTCTCCCCCTCTCATGCTCTCTCTATCACTATCTCTCTCAATAAATAAATAAAAATCTTTAAAAAAAATGGAAAAAGAAGAGCTATAAGGGAAAAGTAGCTGTACTAGATATCAAAATATAAAACTTCTATAATTAAAGTTTGGTACTGGCACATAAATAGATCAATGTAATGGAACACAAAGTCCAGAATTAAACCTAAATACATATGGAAATTTGGAATGTGATCAAAGTGGTATCAAAAAAGCACTGGGGCATATATAGGGTGTGAGGACAACTTGATAAGCATTTTGAAAAAGATAAAATTGGATCCATACCTCAAATCATACACAAAAATAACTCCAAATGGATAAGAAGTTCTAAAAGTAAGAAATAAGATCAGGGGTGCCTGGGTGGCTCAGTCAGTTAAGCGTCTGCCTTCGGCTCGGGTCGTGGTCTCGGGATCCTGGGATAGAGCCCTGCATCGTACTCTCTACTCAGCGGGGAGCCTGCTTCTCCCTCTCCCCTGGCCCTGCTCATGTTCTCTCTTGCTATCTCTCTCTCTCTCAAATAAATAAAATCTTTAAAAAAAAAAAAAAAAAGAAAGAAAGAAAGAATATCATATAAATACTAGATGAAATCAATGGTAAATTCCTTTATAATTTGAATGTGGGAAAAGGCTTTTTCTGATTCAAAATTCAGATTCAGTAAAATACTGATAAATTTGACTACAAAAACAAAATTAAAAACTCACATCACATAAGAGAATACCAAAAGTAAAGTCAAATGACAAATCACTCACTGCAAGAAAAATATTTGCAACATATATCACAGATAATGAGTAATACCCCTTATATGTAAATTATTTTTAGAAATCAAAGGAAACAAAAACCAAAAACCCAATATAAAAATGGGCAAAAAAGGGGCACCTGAGTGGCTCAGTTGGTTAAGCGACTGCCTTCGGCTCAGGTCGTGATCCTGGAGTCCTGGGGGATAGAGTCCCGCATCGGGCTCCCTGCTCAGCAGGGAGTCTGCTTCTCCCTACGACCCTCCCCCCTCTCATGTTCTTTCTCTCCCTCTCTCTCATTCTCTCTCTCTCAAATAAATAAATAAAATCTTTTTAAAAAAATGGGCAAAAAAATATGAATACACAATTCACCATTATGTGCTGGAGGAAAAGGCT
>NW_023270268.1:89130834-89368783 GCF_011800145.1 Mirounga leonina | reverse complement strand
TAAATAAATAAATAAAATCTTAAAAAAAAAAAAAAAAAAAAAAAAGAGGGATAAATACTAGCAAGCCACAAGGGTTGCTTTAACTATCAGGCTGTTTTAAAACACCTCTGAGGGCCATTTAATTGACAATAATAGAATGAGTTAGAAAGTTGTCATTAGTCTAACAGCGGGGCCAGTTTTATCTATGATTAATGACAACTGAGGACTGAGGATAGCACCAAAGTGCATTTGTAATTTTGCATGTCTTTATATGTGGCTTTAAAAGTGACCAAGCAAGTATGTATGCTTACCTTTTAAAAAAAAAAAAAAAACTACTTTTATTTCTAACAATTGACTAGACTGCATTATGATCTCCTTAACAATTTATTGTTAAGTGGTTGAAATTTCAGGTCTCTTCCAACCAGGAGACCCTGTGACACTGTGATAATTCTATGATCGCTCAGTTTGGCAAGTGTAATCAATATGCCATTGGCCACTTGGTGGCAATAGACTCCTAATTGCCTACAAAGTCCTTTAAAGATATTAACAGCCTTCTAATTAATTAGAAACTAATTTATAAAGACATTTCAGGCAGGTCACAAGTTGACTTAGTTGGAAAGGTCAGCAAAATGCTTTTAAAAGGGCATTTGAAGCAAAGCAAAACAACTCCTGTCTGTCAGAAATATAGTTGTGGATATGCTCTAGAAAATTGTTAGGAAAGATCTTTGGAGGTAGAAAAGGTTGAGAGGAGGAGAAGTGCTGACATAGTAATGATAACTAAAAAGACACACTGAAAAGAGATACCATGAGTAATATTAGGAACCTACTACTGGTTAACCATTTGAGCTTGACCAAGCCAGTTACCTTTACAGAGCCTTAATTTCTTTCTGAGCAAGATCAAGAGGGTCAGCAAATATTTTCTGTGAAGGGTCAGATAATAAATGCTTTAAGCTTCATGGACTATATATCATCACAATTACTCAACTCTGTCCCTGCAGCATAAACGCAGCAAATGAGAATACATAAACAAACGAGCTTTGCTCTGCTCCAATAAAACTTTATGGACACTGAAATTTTTATTTCACATAGTTTCCACAGAAATATTATTCTTCTTTTGTTTGCAACCACTTAAGAATGTAAAAACCATTATTAGCTAGCAGGTTATTAAAAAATCAGCTGCCAGCCTGGACTTGGCTCCTGGAGCTATTGGCAATCCCTTGGCTGGATGGTCTGTCTCTCAGGTCTGGCTAGGTCTCTGTTAATTAAACTGCTATTGATTCCCTATTTAGCTAACTCTGGGGTTAAACTTCATTTACAACTTTTGGCACCCTCCTTTACAGCCTAAAGCAGTTTCTCAAGCTTTATTTACACACATACCCATTAAATAAGAATTAAAAAGACAGGGGTGCCTGGGTGGCTCAGTTGGTTAAGTGGCTGCCTTCCACTCAAGTCATGGTCTCAGGGTCCTGGGATCTAGCCCCTTATCGGGCTCCTTGCTCAGCAGGGAGCCTGCTTCTCCCTCTGCCTGACACTCCCCCTGCTTGTGCTCTCTCTCTCTCTCTCTCTCTCTCTCTCTCTCGATCGCTCTCTCTCTGTGTCAAATAAATAGATAAACAAATCTTAAAAAAAAAAAAAGGAATTAAAAAGATTACCTCTCTTACGAAGCTCCTATTATTTAAAACAGTAATGTTTGGTGTTCCAAACATACCTACAATCATGGGTTTTCAAACTTTACATGTCCTCCTCCTCCTCTTACCACAGAGATTCCCAGACTTGTCTTCACACATCTGAAGATCGCTGCCTTACAGATGCTTAGACTTGAAAATTCCAAGTCGGAAAGCCCTCCAAAAACCTCACTTCTCCTTTCTGCTATTAAAGAACAATCTTCCACGAACTCTAAATAATGGGAGCTAAACTTACCACTTACTTCGTGGAACTACCAGTTCCAGGTATGACCTCCGCTTGACTTCCTCCCAGTCCTTTCTTCCACCTGGTCAGAATCCAAAGTACGAGAGGGAATAAGAATTCCTGTATTTGTCCTTCTCCCCTGTCACCTAAGACTATGAGACCAGATACGATCAACTCGATAACCACATAACTGGTTACAATAGCTCCGAGAACAAAACTTAGGGAACCCTCAGTACGCGCAGTCTGTGCAAAACATCTTCAAACTGGGGGCGCCCGGGTGGCTCAGTCATCAAGCGTCTGACTTTGGATCAGGTCACGATCTCAGGGTCCTGGGATCCGCTCCGGGCTCAGCAAGAGTCTGCTTCTCCCTTTACCCCTTCCCGCTTCCTCCTTCCCCCTGTCCCCCCACCCCCGTGCTCTGTCTCCTTCTCTCTCAAATAAATAAATAAAATCTTTAAAAATATATATCTTCAAACTGTATAGAGAAGGAAAGAAGCTACCTGCTTTTAAATCCATACGTGACTAAAAGAAGCCCTGAAACTTCTGAGGGATAGCAATGGTCCCTGGGCCACAGCGGGGTGCCTGGGTGGCCACGAATACCCCTGAAGCACCCCCCAGAGCCACGCCAAGCAGCGTGTGCCCGCGGGGAACCAGAAAATCACCACGGGGCACGCGTATGTAGCCCCAAAGGGCGCTGTGCGCCTGCGCACCTACTTCGCCGGCCGCACGGTTACGTCAAGGGCGTCAGGAAGGACGTCATCCACACCGCAGGGGGAGGCACTCCTGGTGCTAAGGGGGTCCTGCAAGATACCTACCCCATAAGAAACAGAGCTGTTCTTCACGGCTGAGGGCATCCACATTAGCTAGTTCGTGTACCGCGGCCAGAAGGCCCAGCTCAGCATGGGCCATATGCCTCCAATGGGCACCATTCCTGAAAACATGATGCACCGTCCTGTGTTGCCTGGAGGAGAAGCCTGCGATGGAGGCAAGCTGGCCCGAGCCTCCACGAACAACGCCTTTGTCACCTACCGCAACCTGAGACCAAGGAGACCCGAGTGAAGCTGCCCTCGGGCTCCAAGAAGGTCATCTCCTCAGCCAATAGAGCTGTGGTCCGTGTAGTGGCCGGAGGTGACCGCACTTACAAGCCCATCCTGGAATCCACTGTGCCTACCACAAGTATAAGGATAAGAGGAATTGCTAGCCCCGCATGTGGGGTGTGGCCATGAACCCTGTGGAGCGTCCCTTCAGAGGTGGCAGCTACCAGCACATTGGCAAACTTGGTACCATCCTCAAAGATGCCCCCCACCCCCACCCCGCAAAGTGGGTCTCACCGCTGCCCAGGGGACTGGGCATCTCAGAGAAACCAAGACTATGCAGGAGAACATGAACTAGGACTGGGGAGGTTCAGTAAAGTATCTTTCTGCCACTTAAAAAAAAAATGAAAAATAACGACAACAAAAAACAACATACTTCTTCTAGGAAGAGACAGGGATTATAAAATGGCCCCTCTCCCATATAGAAGTATTTCTCTGTTAAGGAGCCTCAGAAGAAAAAGGAAGTTCCTGTCCACCCTCTTAAGTCACTAGAGACTATTAGCACCCTTGGGGCACATGAGGAATCCGGGCCTAGAAGTTTCTTACCCCAGATCGCATAGGTCACATAGGTACCAAGGAAGAGCTAAGACTCTAATTCAGACCTCCCTAGAAAAGCAGTTACCCATTCATCCATTCATTCTGTTTGTCTGTCTCTCTGCCTCTCATATCTGTCTCTATTTCTGTCTCACTTCCAAATCTCCTCCTTTTAAAGCATTAGGTCACTTATGTTTGAATAATTAAAGTCCCCTGAGAGTTAGTTGGCAGATCAAATTAAGTGAAAAGGCTTGAAAGTGAAGCTGCCCACTGAGAATTTACCAGATAATATAACCTGCAGTGTTCTCTGTCCAATCCTTATCACAAATCCAGGTATGAGAAATGTGATTTTTGAAGGATAACTGGAGAGAATAGAGATCATGCTCTAAATACTACAACCTTAACTCTTAGATTAAGCCAGAGCATTAGAGATTCTAAGCCTCTATTTGACTTTACTGAATTGTAAAATGTGTGACGTCATTAATCTGCACTGGAAGTTAATATAAAAGACTAAAGTCTACTTTTAAAGTTCTCAAGCAAAATCTAAAGTACTGTAAATCAATTCCTAAAATGCCCAAATCACTACTTCATTCCTTTGAAACAGTATGAAGGAATTTCAGACATTTCTAAATAACTCTATGATACTATCAGAATTTGTATGAATTGTATCCTACAACTCTACCCCCATAAAGCTTTATGCCTCATAAAAATATATACCTGAATTTGAAGCAATGTAACTGAGAATGACACTGTTTCCCATTAGTACTCTCGTTAGGATTTTTTTTAATTTTATTAATTTTTACAGAAAATAGAGAAATTATAGTGGGTATAAATCTCAAACTATAAGCCCAAGTATTAAAGAAATAGAACTTGATTTTCTCAATTTCTGCTTCTGTTTTGAGCTCTCATCTCACAGGGAGATAGCCTTAATTCTTTGGCTTAATTACTTTCCCTCACTCACTTTGGGTATGCCATTGTTTCAGAACATTATATGGTACCAAAGATGGGGAATAGGAGTCATAATCTGCTTTCAACTCGCAAGTGTATCCAGTTTACGGTGGAGATGCCTACCATTCTGGTAAGCAAGTGTGCCTCACACCCAGGCACGGGAATCCTTTTGCAAGGCTGCCTAGGATCCATATGCCCAAATGCACCTTGAAACTATTTCCTCTTTAAAGTTTTGCTACCATCCTCCTTTGTTCCAAGGCCCCAGAGATCTCTGTTCATTCATCACTTCCCTTCCCCTTAGCCAGGACAGTATTTTCAAGTCTCACTACAATTTCAGACAGACTCCTTGCCTGCCTGCTCTCTATTCTAGAATTAATCTCTTAGAAGCCAGAAAGCTTTTCAGACTTCTGCTTTCTAACATGTAACAACCCTCCTTTGAGAGATGGATAAGGACAGGGTAACCACTAGCTTGAATGGGCAGGGAAACGTATAAGAATAGTAAAAATATAGGTAAGTACCTGAAATATTATCTGGCTACACTTTTATTTTTCAGTATTTACATGGGTTCTCAGATATCTTTCTTAAACAATTTTGTATCTGGGGGTGCCTGGGTGGCTCAGTCGTTAAGCGTCTGCCTTTGGCTCAGGTCATGATCCGGGGGTCCTGGAATCGAGCCCCGCATCAGGCTCCCTGTTCCGCGGGAAGCCTGCTTCTCCCTCTCCCACTCCCCCTGCTTGTATTCCCTCTCTCGCTGTGTCTCTCTCTGTCAAATAAATAAATAAAATCTTTTTAAAAAATTTTGTATCTGTTATTAGCATCCCAATTAAAATAAGCTGGTAAATTCACTTTTACTTCTAACCCCACTTTCCTCACTTGAGTATTTCTCTGCTGTGGCCCTGTGTTTCCATAATACTAAGGATCCTAGGACTTGAAAACATAAACTAAATCCAACACACAAAATCAGGGCATTTGATCATCTTCACTAAGGAAAATGGGAATAGTAACATCCTCTAATCATTTATTGATTTATCATATATGTGGGCAAGAGCTTATATAGAACAATGTTTATGCAGCATTATTTATATTAGCAAAAATTGAAAACAACCTGAATGTTCAATAATAGAGAATTGTTTAAATAGAGTAAGATCACAGGATAAAATTCTATGCAGCTGTTAAATGTCAAACTGTAGAAGAATATGTGATGATATAGGGAAATAGTCACAGTAAAAATAATAAACCCAGTATAAACTATGCAATTACAATTTAATAAAGTACATATTTGAATAGAACCTATAGAAAAAGGCTGGAAATTTCCTTACCAGAATGTTAAAAAGGATCCCTGTCTGGTGGTATTATGAGTGGGATTGTTTTTTGTTTTGTTTTGTTTTCTTTTAAAGATTTTATTTATTTATTTGACAGAGAGAGAAACAGCAAGAGAGGAAACACAAGCAGGGGGAGTGGGAGAAGGAGAAGCAGGCTTCCCGCAGAGCAGGGAGCTAGATGCGGGGCTTGATCCCAGGACCCTGGGATCATGACCTGAGCCAAAGGCAGATGCTTAACGACTGAGCCACCCAGGCACTCCATGAGTGGGATTGTTAATGATAATTATTTTCTTTACATATTTTAAAGTATCTCCACAATGTGCATATATTGATTTCATAATCAGAGAAATGATGTTATTTGAAAAACCAAAAGCATTTATTGAGTTTATGATTTGTGCACCACCTACATGCTATACTTCAACAAAAGGATTTTTTTTTTAAGATTTTATTTATTTATTTGAGAGAGTGAGCAAGAGAGAGAGCACATGAGCAGGGGCAGAGGGAGAGGATGAGGAAGAAGCAGACTCCCCTGCTGGGCAGGGAGCCTGACCTGGGACTCAATCCCAGGACTCTGGGATCGTGACCTGAACTGAAGGCAGACACTTAAGCGACTGAGCCACCCAGGTGCCCCAACAAAAGGATTTTTAAAAATAAATAAGAGCAGGGGCACCCGGGTGGCTCAGTCAGTAAAGCATCCAACTCTTGATTTCAGCTCAGGTCATGGTTTCAGGGTCATGGGATCAAGCCCCACATGGGGCTTTGTGCTCAGCACAGCGTCTGCTTGTCCCTCTCTCTCTGCTCCTCCCCTGCTTGTGCGCTCACTCTCTCTCAAATAAATAAAATCTTTTTAAAAAATAAATAAATAAGAGCAGAGATCTTCAACAACAAGAATAAGAAAGAAAAGAAACATCTGCTGAGATAATCTCAGCCCTGGTTAAGTTGTTTTGCTCACCAAAGACATGTTTTACAATAATTAAATTTCTTGGCTATCCCATAGAAAATATACTACTTGGTTTTTTTTTAATTCTCAGATATTAATATGTTTAGTAAATACATTTTGCAAATCATGGGTACACTAATTGCTGATCCAAAGAGGAGATTGTACTACAAGTGTACTATCTCCCCACAGTTGACGGCAGAACCAGGAAGTAACTTGAATATGTCATACAGGTTTCCAGTGTTCTGGTTCACAGGTTAAGTGAGTCATCAAGAACAGGTTGGGTAAAATTCCAGTCTAACTACTTGTCCTGACTCCTTGTCTGGCTACTTCATAACTCCTGACTCCACCCTTTGTCTCCAGGCTCTGCTCTGGCTGTCTGACAGCCCCACCTATTCACATAGGCTTGCAGGTTAGATGAGGAAGAGCAATGGTACTTAGAAGGAGGATTGGAACTTGACCCAGGCATGCCTAGTGAAAAATTACGAATGTGAAGGATGAGAACCCACCTGTCATCCCTGAATCTGGGTCTGATTTCAACCTACAGGCCACTTTATAGTTCTTCTTATATCTGAATCAGTTATCTTTAGCTCCATTTGGAGTTATAAAGTGGTTTGCTTCATTCAGCAATGTCATCTTCCACTGTCTTCCATTTGGTTTTAGCATTGCTTTGTAACTAGAGTGATAGAAAGGGGATGGTTTTTATCTTTGTGCTGAGAACTATACCCTGGTTAACATTCTTTTAACCAACTCTGACACTCAAAATTACATCCTGGGTATCTAGGTCTAGGTGACCTTTGATTAACATTAGTTTAACCTCCAGGATTTTAATCACCCTCAATTCATTCATTACTTTCATTCAACTATTTATTGAATGCCCAGAAGTGTAAGACTATGTGAGGCACCAGGGATAAAATCTTAAACAAGGGATTCCTGGGTGGCTCAGTCGTTAAGCATCTGCCTTCAGCTCAGGTCATGATCCCAGGGTCCTGGGATCAAGCCCCGCATCTAGCTCCCTGCTCTGCGGGAAGCCTGCTTCTCCTTCTCCCACTCCCCCGCTTGTGTTCCCTCTGTCACTGTGTCTCTCTCTGTCAAATAAATAAATAAAATCTTAAAAAAAAAAAATCTTGAACAAAACAGACACAGTCCCTGCCTATGAAGCTTATGGTTTAGACAGTACAGACCAAAAACATAAAAGCAAAATAAACAATTTTTAAAAAAGAAAAGAAAAACAGGCCATTCTAATACACCGTATTAAAGGGTCTGATAGAGAAATTACAAAGTGCTACAGGAGTAGGTAACAGAGAAACACAGATGTCTGAGGCAGGTGGGGGGATGGGATGGGAAAGAACATTTCAGCTGAGGCCTTGTATTAGTTTGCTAGGGCTGCCAGAACAAAGTACAGCACACTGGATGGCTTAACCAACAGAAATTTGTTTTCTCACAATTTTGGAGGCGAGAAGTTTGAGATCAAGGTGTCAGCAGGGTTGATTTCTACTGAGGCCTTCCTCCTTGGCTTTTCTGTTGTCATCTTCTCCCTTTGTCTTTCCATGGTCTTCTGTCTGTATGTTTGTGTCCTAATTTCCTCTTCTTATAAGGACACTAGTCATATTGAATTAGGAACTACCCTAGTGACCTCATTTTAACTTAAACACATCTTTAAAGGCCCAATCTTCAAATACAGTCACATTCTGAGGTACTGGGGATTAGGGCTTCAACATATGAATTGGGAAGGAGGGACATAATGTAGCCTGTAACAGGCCTGATAGATAAAGAGGAGTCAGACAGGCAAATGGAAGTGCAGAGAAGGGTTCCCAGCATAAGCAAAGAGGCAAAGAGAAGGGTGCCTTAGGAGAATTTAGTAAGAACCACATCAGAAAGGTCTTATAAGCCATGTTAAAGAGTGACAACTGTATCCTAAGAACAACAGAATGCTATTGAAGGGTTTTAACTAAGAAAACAATATGATCAGATTTGCTTTTTAGAAGACATATTTGGCTGTTGCGTAAGGATGGAGTATGGTCAAAGGGGGGAGACCGGAGAAGCTATTGCAGTATTCAGGAGAGACATAATCATGGTCCGAATGCGGATGGTGCAATCCAGATGGAAAGAAGTAGATGGAGTCCATAGTAACTGACAGGAAACGGTGATTACTTGAAGAGGGGGTTGAGAGTGAGCAGAGTGGAGAGTGACACCCATCTTTCCAAGTTGGGAAATGGGAGGACCAAGGCATGGGACAGAGAAGGAGAAGAACCAGAAGACAAAAGGAGAAGAACCAGAAGACAAAAGGGGTCATCAGAAGTAGACCCTGCAACCAAGAGACCATCCAGTATTACCTACCCAATAGCTCCACTAAGGACCACACTTTATATCAGAAAAAGAAAGAAGAAAAAAAATACTTAGCTACCCAGCCTGGTTTGGTTATAATGATGAGGCTTTTTAATCTCATCAACCTCAAATATTAAAAATTAATCCAAAAACCCAAATGCATTCTTCCAATCTGTTTTGTTTTCTTCATCTTTCTTTGTATTTCTAGATCCTTCAAAGATGCAGCTGAGGGGCGCCTGGGTGGCTCAGTCGTTAAGCATCTGCCTTCGGCTCAGGTCATGATCCCGGGGTCCTGGGATCGAGTCCCACATCGGGCTCCCTGCCTGGCGGGAAGCCTGCTTCTCCCTCCCCCACTCCCCCTGCTTATGTTCCCTCTCTCGCTGTGTCTCTCTCTGTCAAATAAATAAAAAAAAAAAAAAAAAAAAAAAAGATGCAGCTGAGGATGTAAAATGTAAGGATACCTGTAAATGAAAATACTACTAGCTTCCATTTATGGGACACTACATGTGCCAGACACTGGGTGAAATGGTCCACATACATCTTCTATTTAACCTTCACAGCCCTGTGAGGTAGTTATTATTATTTATATTTCACAGACAATGAAACTTGTGCTCAAAAGGGTGAAGTCACACACCCAGGGCTACAGAACCAGACAGATTCTTGAACCCAGCCATCTCTGACTCCAAAGCCCATTGTATTAACCACTATACTTTCTACCTCCAGTGAGCTCTCCTTTGAAAACTTGGATGAATTTAAATTCATCTCATAGAAGCCTTCTTGCCCATTATGTACATTTTTACTGAAAAATAAAAGTATCCTTAGTAAAAATATCCCACAGACTTGAGCTCCATTTTAGAATATAGTGTGAATAATGCCCCTGGAATTGTGTAACCTAGCATTCTCATATCTGTTTGGCGCATCCTCATATCTGTACCAGCTTAGATCAAACTACTAGGCCTTCGGCCTGAATTCAGACCAGGCATACAGACTGCCAAACAACTCATTTATAAGAACAGATTAGATGAGTGACTGAGCAAACTGTCAAACAACTGGACCAGTCCTTGGCCAGCAGAGCAGAGAATCTGAAGCCCAGCTGATCGTCAAGGCTGCCCATCTGTGAGAAATGTTTATGGAAGAATGTCTAAAGGAGATCCAATTAATTTAGTGTTCTGGATACTTTAGATTTTATCTCTGAATTAAATGAGCTGAAGGGATTTTCATGTTGATCATTTTACTACTCAAAATTGCTTTTGCTGAACTGCCCTTCAGCCAGTGTACAAAGGATTTCTGAGTCTTGTGCTACTTGCATTTACCATAGGGATATGTTAAAGACAGCTGCGTCACTGCTTTCTCTCCTCCATGAATTGTTTAATCTTGTTTCCCTCTTTGCTTTGGCTCCAACGACCTTAAAA
Organism: Mirounga leonina; assembly: GCF_011800145.1. Lineage (NCBI taxonomy): Eukaryota > Metazoa > Chordata > Mammalia > Carnivora > Phocidae > Mirounga > Mirounga leonina. Next base: position 89,358,321 of record NW_023270268.1, on the reverse strand, counting down.
TCCAAATTTGTAGCTTGCCTCTGACAACTAACCCTATCTTAGAAAAGTCCACATTTAGTGTAATAACCACACCTTGGTTTCAATTTTTTTTTCTTCTTACTCTTATTTTCCTTCTCTCCATTCCCAATTTCCTCAATTACATACAGTACAAGTTCATATTGCTGCTGTGTTTGAAGCACCTAAGCATGCTGATTCAAATCCTTTTTAGAATATTGCAGGGTAGGGCGCCTGGGTGGCTCAGTTGGTTAAGTGACTGCCTTTGGCTCAGGTCATGATCCTGGAGTCCCTGGATCGAGTCCCGCATCGGGCTCCCTGCTCAGCGGGGAGCCTGCTTCTCCCTCTGACCCTCCCCCCTCTCATGCTCGCTCTATCTCATTCTCTCTCTCAAATAAATAAATAAAATCTTTAAAAAAAATAGAATATTGCAGGGTAAAAATAGAAAATCAGTTCAAGACAGAAAGTCAAAGGTTGTGATTAGGGTTGTATGAATTATATTTAAACACAGATATATAAAAAAGATAACCAGGGCCAAATAATGGTTCTGTTTGCAACTTCAAACCCCACTTTAGTTGTTTCCCAGGTTTCTCAATTCTGGCCAGGTCCCTGGCTTGTCCACAGTTTTTACCCATAACAGAGATTGCCAAGGCTCTGGCTACCCACCATTGGCAGGGGTGCCCTGCTTTTCTTGCCAGTAAGCTGCTTGTCTCTCTGGAGCACAACCATTCTCCGTATGAAAATACAGAAAATATTTCTCAACTTATCTGGAAAATATAAGCTCTGCTTACCTGTAGAAAGAAAAGGAAAGAGGGGAAAGAAAAGAAAAATGTGACCCTTACCATTCTTGCATCTGTGAAATTGTGTTTTATCATTACAGAGACACAAATAGGCAGATGGACACCAGAAGGAGTTACAGCCTATTGGCAAAGTGATTGACTGGATAAACTACAGGAAGTTCCCAAGTTGTGGAGCAACACTTTTTTTTTTTTAAGTGTTTGAGAAACACTTCGTTTTCCGGAGGCTCTAGAAGGGTGGAATCCAGCCAGAAAGTGTCAGCAATAATCTGGTAAGGGTGTGACGAAAGCTTTGATGGAGTGGCACCCATGAAACAGCAAGGAAGGGTGAATTTGAGAGACCTTGTGAAATCATAACTGCCAGTATATTTGAGGGGTTCCTACAACATCGCCCCTGGATTTTTGTGCGCTGAGCCTTGAAGTTAGAGTTTTCTAGTATCTCAGAAGTATTATGCCAACACCTCATTTATTCAGTTTCATGTCAGATTTATATTGCTAATATTCTATTTCAGTCTTTAGAAGGTCCCTCTATCAAAATATAGTATTTCCAAATATCAATGAATGTAATATAAGAGTTTTAAAGTTTAACTCTGCCTTCCCTTCCTTCCCAGGGTGGCTGGATCCGTGCAAGGGAAAAGGAACACTGGAAAGGTTAAAATGGTGTAGTGTAAGCCCCAAAGTAGGTTTTTCTTTTTTTGTAATGCAAGTGCCTGACAAAAGGTTTGATTGCCGGCACATCCACTTCAAAGAAGCATCCACTTCAAAGATGGCTATCTTGAATAAACTCATTGCCAGCCACAAGACTAAATAAAGAGCCAGGCCGCTCCTCCCACCCCTCACCCCCACCAAAGCTCCTCTGTTTTAGAGATCTTGGTTGGTTTCAACAACCGAGCATTTGGGTTATTTATTTTTTCTCTTACCACACTTTAAATCCCTGCTCTTATGTTTTAAATTCACCAATAAAGAATGACCCAAACCTCACGCTCAACCTTAATAAAAGCAGAACCCCAGGCACACACTTGCACTCTCTCATGCTCCCTCTCTACCTCTCTATCTGTGACTTTCCTGTGTGACCCCACATGTGTCATGTAATTCCCAGGATACTGGAATATATAAATAGTATACTTTTTCCCCAAAAAATGTATACTGTTGCTGAGGGTGTCTTGCAATCATAATAAGAACCACAGGCTGAAAAAAAGAGAAAGAACCACAGGGCTGATCCAGCCACACACTGGTTATCTATAGGGCACAAAAAACAAATGGAAATGACACAGAAGGCAAAAGGACTCCCCAGGTTGTGGAGAAATATTGATCAGTTTGGTTTTTAATAGATGACATGGTAGTGTTGTAAGGATCATCTGTCCTCTTCTGATTAAAAGCTCCACCTGGGGGCACCTGGGTGGCTCAGTTGGTTAAGCGTCTGCCTTCGGCTCAGGTCATGATCCCAGGGTCCTGGGATCGAGTCCCACATTGGGCTCCCTGCTCGGCGGAGAGCCTGCTTCTCCCTCCCCCTTTGCCTGCCTCTCTGCCTACTTGTGCTCTCTATCTCTCTGTCAAATAAATAAATAAAATCTTTAAAAAAAAAAAAAGCTCCACCTGCCCAGGCACAAAATCCCCAGCTACAACTGGAGGCATGGTCACAGGGCTAAGACAAACACTTTTAAGTACTGGCACATTACATGCCCCCCACTGGATGTTCCACAACATGAACCCAGAACCCATGCATGTAACTTGATATGAATACCACATGTTGCCAACATTTGCTTTAACTCTTTCCTTGGGCTGTTTTCATTTGTTTTCTCTTTTGTAAAAATGGCTGCCTTCTAGCAATGAACTGCTCTTCCAGATTTCCAACTGTGCACCTCCCTAATGCATCTATAAACTCAGGACACCGACATTATAAGTTGCTAGGACCCTAAATTTAGGACACACAAGAATCATCTAGGGGGGCTTCTTTAAAATGCAGATTATAGGGCTCACCCCCATGGGTTGTTAATTTAATAAATGTGAGATAGGGCTCAGAAAGCGTCCCTGGGGATTCAGATCATATGTTGGGAAATACTGCTAAGTTGAACCCAGCCATACAATCCACAAAGCCAAACTCATAAATTAACATTTCCCAAGAATCCTTTGAGAGCATGGCCCTGTGCATATGCATGAGTCGCTTTTCCCCAGGGTGTAAACTGACACAAAGTCATGTTGGGAGATGCCTGTCATCCCAGTGTGTGTTTGGGCAGGGGCAGAATTTTCTCCCTAGGGAGAGGTGCAGCAACACTGATTGCTTAATATTACTCCACCCTGGCATTTATTATTAGTCATAAAAATTGACTGAGCCAACTGCAGTATCGCCGGTTCATTTTATGAATATCCACAGTGAGTAGACCCCTACAGTTTACTTCCCTCTCCACTCAAAGGGCAAAAGTGCAACCCAACTCATAGACTGGGTTATTGAGCAAAAGTCTGAATGATGCCTGCGGCAATACAAGCTTTTCTGCATTGTTTGGAGACTACCCAAAAGCCAGCGGGGTTGTTGAGATCACCAGTTCCTTTATCCTGTGGAGAAAGAGGAGGAGAATGATTGCTGTTACACTCACTTTTGAAGTGAGAAAAACTGTAGCTTCCTGAAAGATTTATTCTTGAAGGATGACAACCTTGCTTCTACAACCCTTCAGACTATGTTCCCAACCTCACCTAGTGTCCTGGCACCAAGAGGGGTGCCCTAGGGCCAGAATGGCACCCGGACTTGTTGGCTTTAAGTGCATCAGTCCCACCTTCAGTCTCAGCACACCTGTATAAGCCTCTTCAAAGTTAGCCAAGTCAGGGACCATAAAAGCAGATATGGGTCAAAAGCCACCTTATATCACCATCCCAGCCTTCCCTACCCCCAGTGCATCTCCATGCCTAATCCACCGCAAGATACCTCTAACTCATGAAGTTCAGAACTCACCTTTTGGGGAATGTCATGAACATGCTGTGAAGGCATACACATGAGTTGTGTCTCTCCACAATGTCCGCTTTATTTAGTCGTAAAGCAAAGTTAACATAATGATAAAGCAGGTTCAGGATCTTAAATTCAATGACATTTCACCACCTGTTTAACTTGGCTTCTTACATGTCACACAAAGCAAAGCACAGGACAAGTCACACAACAAACAAGATAGATCAGAGGATAGGAGGTTAACAAACCAAACGCAAAGTCAGTCTGTGACGTGCAGTTGATGTAAGGCCTCAGTCTGGTACAGATCCGCTCTTGGCACTTACTGCTTCTTATGTTCAAGCACTGAAAGATCTTTGTTCTTTTCGGAAGTCAGGCAGAGCCTTCAGCAGCAGCTCCCTTTCTGAAGTGGTCAGACACAGAGGGGTCAGCGTCTGAGGAGTGTGACTTGCAAAAATCTTCTCTTTTTTAAAGGGACTTAATCAATCTTGGCTTTTGCAGACCTCTTCCATTTCTGCCGGTTATCACTTCTGAGTGTGTCATCAGCTGGTGCTGGTCTCTTCGATATCTGGTGTTAACTGCAACGCCCTTAGCTGCTTGAGTCATTGCTTGACACAGGCCTCTGCTTGACCTTAGTGACTCCATCTTGCTCTCTACAGGGGATCTCACTCTCTGCTCATTACTGGCCACCACCACCAATGGAAAGCCAGAGCCCTCTGTGGCCAGAATTTTTTTTCCTTTGCCTTGTCTTGGCTAGAATTTTTGTTACTTTTTGCAATGGAAAGATTTTTCGCACAGTTTGAAGAATTTTCCATGGGCAGAGAAGTTAGGGATGTCCAGGAAACTCCAAGAAGCTAGAATGCCATGAATCTAATAATTAGGATGTGATTGGCTAAGAAATGCTTTCATATGTACCTTCTACTTTTTTTTTAAAGATTTCATTTATTTTTGAGAAAGTGAGCGGGCAAGCAAGAGAGAGAGAAAGAGCACGGGGAGGAGCAGAGGGAGAAGGAGAAGCAGACTCCCCGCTGAGCAGGGAGTCTGATAATCCTGGGACTCATTCCTGGGACTCCAGGATCATGACCTGAGCCAAAGGCAGATGCTTAACCAACTGAGCCACCCAGGCATCCCTGTACCTTCTACTTTTTAAAAGAATAACTATCAGCTCAATTAATGATAATTATTTAACATCATAGTTAATGGTGAAAAGCTGAAAGCTTTCCCTCTAAGATCAGGAATAAGACAAGGGTGCCCACTTTCACCATTTTTATTCAATATAGTCCTGGAAGTCCTAGCCAAAGCAATTAGGGGTAAAAAAACCCATCCGGATTGGAATGGAAGAAGTAAAATTGTCTCTGTTTGCAGATGATATGATATATAGAGAAAACCGAAGATCCCATCAAAAAACGTGTTACAACTAATAAACAAATTCAGAAAAGTTGCAGGATTTAACATCAATATACAAAAATCAGTCACATTTCTATACACTGCCAATGAACTCTCAGAAAGAGAAATTAAGAAAACAATCCCATTTACAATAGTATCAAACAGAATAAAATACTGAGGTACTGATTTAACCAAGGAAGTGAAAGATCTGCACCTTAAAAAGTATAAAACATTGATGAAAAAAAATGAGGAAGACACAATGGAAAGATACCCTGTTTCCATGGACTGGAAGAATTAATATTGTTAAAATGCCCAAACTATCCAAAGTAATCTACAGATTCAATGCAATCCCTATCAATATTCCAATGGCGGGGTGCCTGGGTGGCTCAGTCAGTTAAGTGGCTGACTTTGGCCCAGGGTCCTGGGATCAAGCCCCACATCAGGCTCAACACTCAGCTGGGAGTCTACTACTCTCTCTCCCTCTGCCCCTCCCCCTCTCCCTGCCCCTGTTCTCTCTCTCAATAAATAAATAAAATCTTTAAAAAGTATATTCCAATGGCATTTTTTTAATCCTAAAATTTGTATGGAACCACAAAAGACCCCAAATAGCCAAAGCAATCTTGAAAAAGAAGAACAAAGCTGCTCATACTTCCTAATTAAAGACTACATTGCAAGGCTAATAATCAAAACAGTATGGTATTGGCATAAAAACAGACACACAGGTCAATGGTACAGAATAGAGAGCTCAGAAATAAACCCATACATATGTGGTCAATTAATTTTTAAGTATTTAAATTCCAGTTATTTAACATACAGTATAATATTAGTTTCAAATGTACATGGTCAATTAATTTTTGACAAAGGAGCCAAAATATACAATGGGGAAAAATAGTCTCTTCAATAAATGGTGTTGGAAAAACTGGAGAGCCACATGCAAAAGAATGAAATTGGACCCCTATCTCACACCATTTATAAAAGTCAACTCAAAATGGATTAAATTGAACATAAGACCTGAAACTGTAAAACTTCCAGAAGAAAACATAGGGGGTAAACTCCTTAACACTGGTTGGAGTGATGATTTTTTAGATTTCACACCAAAAGCAAACGTTGAAAAAGCAAAAATAAATAAGACTGCATCAAACTAAAAGGCTTCTGCACAGCAAAGGAAATCATTATCAAAATGAAAATGTAACCTGTAGGATGGGAGAAAATATTTGCAAACCACACATCCAATAAGGAGCTAATATCCAAAATATACAAGGAACTCATACAACTCAATAGCAAAAAAACAACCCATTTTAAAAACGGGCAAATGACCTGAATAAACATTTTTCCAAAGAAGACATACAAATAGCCAACGGGTACTTGAAAAGGTACCCAAGATCACAAATCATGAGAGAAATGCAAATCAAAACTACAATGAGATCATCTCACACCTATTAGGATGTCTACTATCAAAAAAACAAGAGGAGTACCTGGCTGGCTCAGTCAGTAGAGCATGTGACTCCTGATCTTGGGGTCATTCTTGAATTCAAGTCCCACATTGGGCATACAGCTTATTTAAAAAAATTTTTTTTAAAGACAAGAGATACAATAGATTATAATTCAGCCATTAAAAAAAAGAAGGAAATCCTGCTCTTTATGACAACATGGATGGATTTCAAGGGCATTATGCTAAGTGAAATAAGTCAGACAGAGAAAGACAATATATGTGTAATCTTAATAAAATGGAACTCATAGACACAGAGAGTAAATTGGTGGTTGCTGGGGGAAGGAGTGGATGCATGAAAATAGTTAAAAGGTATAAACTTCCAGTTATGAAATTAATAAGTTCTGGGAATGTAATGTACAGCATGGTGATATAGTACTCTATTGTATACTTGAAAGTTGCCGAGAGTGAATGTTTAAAATGCTCACCACAAAAAAGAAGTAACTATGTGAGGTGATGGTTGTGTTAAACTTATTGTGATACTCATTTTGAAATATGTACATATGTCAAATCATCACCCCTTAAACTCACACAATATTGTATGTCAATAATATCTCAATAAAGCTGAGGGAAAAAAGAGAAGAGATAATAAATGCTGGCTAGGATGTGAAGAAAAGTAACCCTGTACAGTTGGTAGGAAGGTAAACTGGTACAGCCACTATGGAAAACAGTAGGAGATTCCTCAGGAAATTAAAAATAGAACTACCATATCATTCTGCAGTCCAACTTCTAGATATATATCCAAAGAAAACAAATCACTATCTCAAAGAGATATCTATGTTCCCATGTTCATTGCAGCAATATTCACAGTAGCCAAAGTATGGAATCAATCTAAGTGTCTGTTGACAACTGAATGGACAAAGAAAATGTGAACACACACACACACACACACACACAGAGGAATATTATTCTGCCTTTAAAAAGAAGGAAACCCTGCACATGGATGAATTTGGAGGGCATTGTGCTAAATGAAATAAGCCAAACAGAGAAAGACAAATACTGCACAGTATCACTTACATGTGGAACCTAAAAAAAAAAAAAAAAAAAAAAAAGTCTAACTCATAGAAATAGTAAAATGATGGTTGCTAGATGGGACACCTGGGTGGCTCAGTTGGTTAAGTATCCAGCTTTTGATTTTGGCTCAGGTCATGATCTCAGGGTTGTGGAATAGGGCCCCTGAGTTGGGCTCCACACTCAGTGGTCAGTCTGCTTGAGATTCTCTCTCTCTTTCTCCCTCTCCCTCTGCCTCCTACCTACTCTCTCTCTCCTCTCTCTAAAATAAATAAATCTTTTTTAAAAAATGATGGTTGCTAGAAGCTGAAACTGGAGAAAATAGGGAAAGGCTGGTAAAAGGCTATAAATTTTCAGTTATAATATGAATAAGATCTGAGGATCTAATGAATAACATGGTAACTAGTTGATAATTTTGTATTGTATAACTGAAATTTGCTAAGAGAGTAGAACTTAAATGTTGTCACACAAAGGTGTGTCTGAGGTGATGGATAGTTGGATGTATTCATTACTTCTGTGAGAATTCTTTCACAATGTATATGTACATCAAATCATTGTGATGAACACATTAAATATATTATAATTTTGTCAATTATACCTCAACAAAGCTGCAAGAACCATTAAAGAAGATTTAATGCAGACACTTACCAATCACTAAATTGTATATATTTTTTTTAAGATTTTATTTATTTATTTGACAGAGAGAGAGAGATAGTGAGAGCAGGAAAACAAGCAGGGGGAGTGGGAGAGGGAGAAGCAGGCTTCCTGCCGCGCAGGGAGCCCGATGCAGGACTCGATCCCAGGACCCTGGGATCATGACCTGAGCCGAAGGCAGACGCTTAATGACTGAGCCACCCAGGCACCCTAAATTGTATATTTAAATAGAGTTTATAATCTAGAGAAAATGTTAGTAAATATAAACACCTGGGGACAGTTAGATACATTTTTTGTTAAGTTTTCAACTATTCTCTAAAATTATTTAATCCAACATTGTTTTTTCTATAATATAAAACTACCTCCTTCCTTGTGAGCAACTTTTGCCAACTTTAGACTTTTGGAACGGATAGAGATGGGTCCCTGAGGAAGGATGGTGGTAGAAGAAACACATGGGGTCTAACAAAGTCAGAATAAGTTTTTGAAACAAGGAAATGCCAGCTTTAACATGTAAGCAAGATAGGTGATCACCAAACTGATGTGATCAATGGACACTAAGAACACTCTACTTCCCAAAATGTATTTGTTTATCACATACATAAAACTTCACCATCATATTTCTTCACCTCAGCCAAAATGTCAATATTTATGGGTGATTTTTATTAATCATCTGTACTTTTTTGTGAAAGATTTGCAGATTCTCTTGTAAGTTTTAATAGATGAGATAAGGAAAATAGGTGAGTACAGTAACATCTAAGGGGATTGGGGGAGGGATGGAAATCTGAGAGCCACACAATTTTGGCTACAGCACTTCTTAAGTCCACATAACTGGTTACAAGCATGGTATTTAATGCCTTTACCAACAGCAGACCTATATACACAATAGGAACATTGTTCTTAGGGGCAAGAGAAGGACAAAGTTAACAACCATATACCATTTCCTTCCACATATCTTATTCTTTAGATCTAGACTTCCTTGGCAAGATACCTGATATTTGCTGTCTTTCCCCTTTCTCTTGGCTCACCAGGCCCTCAGGGGGAAAAGGCACTTAATAATAAGTGCATAGACCCACATTTACATAGTCAACTTATTTGCAACAAAGGTGTTGATAAAATTCAATGTGAAAGAAGGATGGATTTTTTTCCCCAGTAAGTGGTATTGGAACAACTAGCTATCTGTAAAGAAAAACAAAGGAAATTTGACCTCTTTCACATACCATACAAAAATAAATTAGAGATAGATCATACACTTAAATGTAAAAGCTAAAACTATGGAGTGTCTAAAAAAAAAATAGGAAGATATATTCCTGAACCTTAATGTTGGTGAATATTTTTTAAACATGTCATAGGCAATAACCATAAAAAAAAATGGACTTCATCAAAACTAAAAGCTTCCACTCATCAAAAAACACCCATTATGAAAGTAAAAAGAGAAGCTACAGACTGGGAGAAAATTTGCAATATATATATACATGTGTTATGAAGAACTCACATCCAAAATACATAAAGAACTTTTCCATACAGAAAAAAGGGGGGGGGAGACTTGAAGAGAGACTTCATGAAAGAAAATATCCAAATGATTCTTACATCACATACAAAATAGATGAAAGATCTAAATGTGAGACAGAAAGCTGTAAAAATCCTAGAGGAGAGGACAGGCAGAAACCTTTTTGCCATCAGGTGTAGCAACTTTTTTTCTTGATATGTCACCTGAGGCAAGGGAAACAAAAGCAGAAATAAACTATTGGGACCATCTAAAAATAAAAAGCTTCTGCACAGCAAAGGAAACAATCAATAAAACTGAAAGGCAACCTACAGAATGGGAGAAGGTATTTGCAAAAGACATATCTGATAAAGGGTTCGTATCCAAAATGTATAAAGAACTTATACAACTCAACATTCAAAAAACACATAATCCAATTAAAAAATAGGCAGAAGACATGAACAGACATTTCTCCAAAGAAGACATACAGATGCCAACAGACACACGAAAAGATGTTCGTCATCACTTACCATGAGGGAAATGCAAGTCAAAACTACAATGAGATATCACCTCACACCAGTCAGAATGGCTAAAATTACCAACACAGGAAACAACAGGTTTTGGCAAGGATGTTCCCCCCTTTGGCAAGGGGAACCCTCATGTGCTGTTGGTGGGAATGCAAACTGGTGCAGCTACTTGGGAATACAGTATGAAGGTCCCTCAAAAAGTTAAAAATAGAACTACCCTACAATCATAGTAGTAATTAATAGTACTACTGGGTATTTACCCAAAGAATACAAAAGCACTAATTCAAAGGCATATGGAAGTAGCCCAGTGTCCACTGACTGATAAATGGATAAAGAAGATGTGGTGTGTGTGTGTATATATATATATATCTATACATATATATATATATATCTCCCCTTTCTCCATCATATATATATATATATACATATATGATGGAATATTATTCAGCCATACAAAGGAATGAAACTTTTCCATTTGCAACAACATGGATGGACCTAGAGAGTATTGTGCTAAGCAAAATAAGTCAGTCAGAGAAAGAAAATACCATATGATTTCACTCATATATAGAATTTAAGAAACAAAACAAATGAGCAAGGGGGGGGAAAGGGAGAGAGAGACAAATCAAGAAACAGACTCTTAATTATAGAGAACAAACTGATGGTTTACCAGAAGGGAGGTGGGGGGATGGCTTAAATAGTATTAAAACGTGCACTTGTCATGATGCATATTGGGTGATGTATGGAACTGTTGAATCACTATATTGTACACATGAAACTAATATAACACTCTATGTTAACTAACTGGAATTAAAATAAAAAATTAAAAAAACAAAATATCCACGTGATTGACAAGCACATGAAAAGGTGCTAAAAATTATTACTCATCAAGGAGATGCAAATCAAAATCACAGGAAGATACACTACATATATCCACAGAAATGGCTAAAATTAAAAAGACTAACATAACTATACCAATTTTTGAAGTGGATGGTGAAGCCAGAACTTTCATGAATTGTTGACAGGAGTTTAAAATGGTATTATTTGGCAGTTTCTAATAAAGTTAAACATACACCTCCCTTATATCCCAGGATTTCCACTCCTAGGTATATACTCAAGAGAAATGACTTATTTATAGTAGATTTATTCAAAATAGCCAAAAATAGAAATGCCCATCTGTAGAATTAAAAAAAACATGGCATATTCATACAATGGAATTCCATTTAACTTTATTAGAAACTGCCAAATAATACCATTTGGGGGGGGGTATGTGCTATGGTGAGTGCTGTGAATTGTGTAAGACTGTAGAATCACAGACCTGTACCTCTGAAACAAATAATACATTATATGTTTAAAAAAAAAAAAAAAGAAGATAGCAGGAGGGGAAGAATGAAGGGGGGAAAACCGGAGGGGGAGATGAATCATGAGAGACTATGGACTCTGAAAAACAAGCTGAGGTTCTAGAGGGGAGGGGGTGGGGGGATGGGTTAGCCTGGCGATGGGTATTAAAGAGGGCACGTATTGCATGGAGCACTGGGTGTTATACACAAACAATGAATCATGGAACACTACATCAAAAACTAATGATGTAATGTATGGTGATTAACATAACATAATAAAAAAATTTTAAAAATCATAAAAAAAAACACTGACAGTTTACTTTCCGTAGGGGGTTCTTCAGGGACCCCTTCTCCTTGTAGACATTTCCCAGATGACACACTTCATTCTGTGGCCCTGCTTTCTGTTTGCACGTCTGTGTGTCTTCCATCCTGGGGATTCCTCGAGGGCTCTGTAGCAGGTGGTCAGAAACATTCGGTGAACCTCTGGGTTCTGTGGTCCTGGGCCTTTCTTCACCTTAAATCAACACTCTGAGCATTACTTTTACTGCATTTATATTGTGCTTATATATCTGGCCAGAAAAATCATATATCAGTATGTTCAATACTAATTTATAGTATAAGCCTCATAAAAGTGCAAAAATCACATGTAAATATGGATATATGGAAAGAGATACAAAAACATGCAAAAAAAAAGAAAAAGAAATAAAGGAGTAAACCATTTGATAAAAGCAACAACATGGGTGAATGTCAAAATCATTTTGCTGAAAAAAAGAAGTCAAACACAAAAGAATATCTATAGTATGAGATTTCTCTCATATGTGGAATTTAAAAAACAAAACAGATGAATATAGGGAAAAGGAGGGAAAAATAAGATGAAAACACAGAGGGAGGCAACCAGAAGAGACTCAACTATAGAGAACAAACTGAGGGATGCTGGAGGGGTGGTGGGTAGGGGGAAGGGATAATTGGGTGATGGGCATTAAGGGGGGCAGGTTATGTAATGAGCACTGGGTGTTATATGTAACTGATGAATCACTAAATTCTCTCTGAAACTAATAATACATTATATGTTAACTAAATTGAATTTAAATTTTAAAAAAGAAAATCTACAGTATGAGTCCACTTATATGAAATTTAAAAACTGGAAAAGGACTGGTTGAACAGACTGTAGTAACTGGGAAGGGATATGAGGGAACTTCCTGGGATGATGAAAATATTCTATAACATTATATGGGTGTAAACAACTGTGAAAATTTAAGCACATATTATTGAGCTATGCACTAAAAACATGTGCATCTTGCCACATATAAATTGTGCTTCAATTTAAAAAAAGTGTGGGTGGGGGAAAGAATCCCACACGGAACTCCAAATATATGCAAACCAGATGGGAACTGGGAACTCCCCAGCCAAAGAGATCTAGTTTGGAGAGGAGGAAACTCTATGCCTGCCCCAGGAGTTTGGCTGAGCCCTAAGGGCTCACTCTTTTTATTCCCTTCTGTCCACTCTGTTTTGCTACACAGCAGTTCAGGCATGAAACTCTGACAACGAGCTCCCTCTCAAAAAAAAAAAAAAAAAATATCCACTCCTACCAAGCATTTTGTAAGTTGGGTCAACTTTTTGCAAGTTTGAAGTTCAAAGTCACAGAAAGCGGTTTCATCATAAAGTACAGGCTGGCTCTCTTGACACCTGGCTAGCTGAACTGTCTCCCCTTCTCTCTGAATGCAGAATAAAAACTGCTTTTCTCAAGCCAAGATGCCAGTCAACACCCAGATCAGAGAGTCACAGCTTTCTCCCCAGAAGGCCTGGACAAGGAAATTCTTTCATAAGAATAGAGCACTCCTTCTGAAAGGAATTCTTTCAGAGAACTCCCTCTTCTCTGTGCTTAGCCACACCACTCTAGTTGAAGCAAAAAGCGGAGGCAAAGCATTTATGGGTAGCTAACTGTTCTTTCCCCTTCCCCCATTTCCTCTCACCCTCGCCTCCAGGCCCGAGGGGACCTCTGAGAAACCTTTAGAGTCCCTTGAGGGCAATTTGAAAACCACTGCACTAACTTGGGTGCAGGAAAGACTGACAAAAATTGAGTTTGAGAAAGAAGACATTTGCCCTGCGTATGAAGTTGGTGTAGAGCAGCGAGAGCAGAGATTCTAGTTACATGAGTGTTGATGGCACTGGACTCTTTGGGGGTCTGCATGGTCACAGGCAGCCACCCACCAACTGCCTCAACAGCCCATGTGCATCTCCAACATAAAAAAATCCACTGGACAGGGGCTGCTGGCCCCCAACTCTCCTCCCCTCCACTGAAACTTCCTCACCTTCCTCCCGGATCTTCCTCCCACCTCCCACTGTCACGGCCCCTCCTCCAGGTCTACCCTGATTTTAATGGCAAGACTGACATGACTTTCCTCAATCGCAGTGTTGGCCAACCCCTCCTTGAAGGCTGGTTCTGCAGTTTTCCACAAGGCCCTTGTCCATCCCTAATGATCACAAGGGAAGCCTGAGTTTTGTAGTCCTCTGAAAGGTATAAGAAACTTATTCGTATCATTTATAAAAAGTAACTAGTTATTTTATGAGAAAATAATTGAGTTTGCCAAACAAGTCTTAATCCTATCAAAGTTCATCAGAAAGTTGCTTAAGTATGTTATCAAGAAAGCTAATTTCTTCCCAGAAAGAAATTATAAATTATGTAATACAAAAAAAGCTCTGTCCTAGACCATATTTGAAAAATAATTGTATTTCATGGTAGCTAACATCTGACTACTGTGGGAGAGGCTCTTGTGCTTCTTAGTGAAGTAACAAGACAGAAGTTTAAATTATTGTTGACTTACTAAGATGGAATCAATTCAAATTCAAATTAAGAAAATATTAGAGGAAGCAGTATAAAAGCAAGACCAAGAGACACATCAGCAAGGTGTTTAAAAGGTAGTGCTTTTTTACCTCAGTTTTTTTTTTGAGGGGGTATAACTTACATACAATAAAGTCCACCCATGTTAAGTGTACAATCTGATGAATTTTGGTAATTGTGTACCATTGATATCCACCACCACAATCACACCACTATAGAACAGTTCAGTTCCATCTCCTGAAAACATTTCCTGTGCCCGTTTGCAGTAGATCCTCTCTCCCACTCCCAGCCAGCGGCAACCTCTAGTCTCTTTTTGTCACTTTAATTTTTATTAACAGAGATATTAATTTTTGTGCTTTTCTTTTCTGCACTTCCTTCTATGTGACTCTTCCCTATCAGAGGCATCCATACTACCTTGAGAAGAGCTAGGATGGTATAATAGAAATGCAAAGACAAAAGCAATATTTGCTTTGGGTCAGTTTTTGCTTCTAAAAGAAATTTTTGAGAACCAACAGGTTCTCAAAGGTTTTGAATACCCAAGAGTACCAGGCATAGACTCTAGAAAGAGAACAGAAGATATGCTGCTTACCCCACGCCTGACCACTGGGGAGATTAGGTAAATACCACCTGAACTAGTTGGTGAACAGAGAGGCAGAAACTGACTGTGCCCTTGAAAAAAGGTTGAAGGCCTGGATATGAGAGGACCTGACTTAGAAAGGTCACAGGAAGATGTCAAGGACTATCTATGGCCAGAGTTAAGTCGTAAGATGACTTGTGGCCTCTTGATTGAATACCATGTCATTCACCTTTGCTATTTTTCTCAATACATGGATCAGGGCATTCCATGTGCATCCATCTGCATAGCACCCCTTAGCTTATCCAGTAAGACAACCACCTAGCTCCAAAAATTTGTCAAGCACCTGTCAAACTTTATAAAGAATGAAGCTCCTGTCTAATATATAATTTATATATTACATATTAATTAATTATAATATGAAAGTATTAATGTGTAATATAATAATATAGAACAGTCTCCAAAATATATTGTTAGGGATAAAGCAAAGCATATAATAAGGATAAGTAGGGTACCATTTGTACCATTTATAGAAGAAAAGTATATACATATGTATATGTATGTGTGTAGTTAATTATTTATATATCTGTACATGTAAAGAATATCTCTGAAGGATACAGAAGCTGGTGACAATAGTCTTTAGAGAATAGAAGGGTGGCTGAGGAATAGAGTGGGTGAAGAATTCCTTATACTGTAAACTCTTTTGTTCCTTTTGAATATTCTTATCATGTGTACATGTTATATATTCCAACAATTGAATAAAATAATGCAGATAAATATTCACATAAAGCAGTAATTTTGCTTCTAGATAATTTCCCTCCAGAAGCTGTCACACATGGACAAAAGGGAAAAAAAATGCAATATTGTTTATAAGGGTAATAAACGAGAAACAACCAAAGTCTTCATCAGTAGGGGAATAAGTATGTAAAATGTGGAATAGCATATAGTAGTTAGAGAGATTAGATGATAGATAGATAGATGATGATAGATAGATAGATAGATAGATAGATAGATAGATAGATAGATAGATAATAGATCAATCTATCATCAAATAACAGTTAAAGGAAATAAACTAGATTGATCTATCTGTGTGTCAACATGGAACAACTCAAAAACATGTTGAGCAGGAAAAAAGCATATATAGAGTATATGTTTAGCATACAACTTAAATAAATTTTTAAAAACACACTAAGTAAATGTATAAAATGGGCTAGAAGGATATCAAACTCACAGTGTAGTTTACCTCTGTGGAGGGCAAAGTTGGGGGGCGCGGGGTGGGAATGGGAGACTGGTAATACTGATTTTCTTAAAAACAACTACCAAAAAAAAAAAGAAAGAAAGAAAGAAAGAAAGAAGAAAAAGAAGAAAAGGAAAGGAAAGGAAAGAAAAAAGGGAAAGTAGGTAAGATAAAATGTTAAAAGTTTTAAATCTGGGTGATAGGAATATAGGTGCTTGTTGTTTTACTCTTTGTGTTTTTCTACAGTTCTAGAAATGTAAAAACAAACAAACAAACAGTAAAATACAAATATCCAGCCAAGGTTCTCCAGACAGACACTTTTACTTTCTTTATAAAGTCAAGTAAATTCTAAACAATCAGCCTTGACATTATTAATAAATATACCTTTAAAATATAAAATTTAGTATTAGAGGTTTAAAACAGTGGGAAACTCTGGTCGTGGCTCCAGATTTCATTCCTCAGATGCACCAGGATGGACTCATTGTCCAAGAGAATGCAGGGAAGTCTGAGTCCCTGTGATGACGTAGTTGACTCACTGGGCACACCCATTTGTTCATCCTCAGCACTCATTCTCCCAAATTCCTACTGGCACACTCTGTTGAGGAAGCAGCATGGCTTGCAAGCTTCAAGACATATTCATTTTCCCTGTGCCTTTTTGCTCTTTGTGAAAAAGAAAACCTTCTGGAGGCGGAGCTTATTGAGCAACACCCTCTTTAAAAACCAGAGTCTCCACGCTTCCTTGATCACTTCAGTTCCAGCGTCCTGCCTAGCAAAGAAGCAATTAGCCAAAATGATACCTGGAGGCTTAACTGAAGCCAAACCTGCCACTCCAGAAATCCAGGAGATTGCTAACAAGGTGAGTTGGTGTATCTCATGAAAAGGATTGATCCAAAATCTTGGTTCCTAGATGGGCTGTGTTAAGCGTGTGGGTGAACATGAAAACCAGAAGAACATTGGAAATGTGTGGTTTTGTTCAGGCTTCCTTACAACTAAAAACCTTTTCAGTTGAAACCTCTAATAATCCCAACTATGAGAGTGGTCTTGAACAAGTAACACCCCTTCTCTGAGCCTCAGTTTCCCCATTTATAAAAGAATTTATATTGGGTCATCTTTATAGGCTTACAGTGTATGATTCTAGGATTACTAATTCAGTTCTGATGAAGCTTCTAATCTTACCAAATGGAGCCAACATGTAATTAAAGTCTGAGGTTGTTAACAATTTGACAAACTTACCTTCATGCGCTCTGTGTGGAAATTTTTTTAAATGGGTTAAATGAAGAACAATATTGCAAAGACAATCCACTTACAAACTTCCTGCGAATTTGACTAAATAGAAAAAATTTTAGTCTCTTCGTATATAGAAGATGATTAAACTAGTAGGGAAGGGGAGTGACATTGTCTGTGGTGATTCTGAAATTGGTTATGGTGAAAACAGAACTCAATGTTTTTAGCAAGTTGATACATTTTTCTAAGTGTTGTTTGATTAACTATCACCTGTATGATAAAATTTTATTATACTGCATATTTTATGAAAGAAAATATGTATAAATTACCATTTTAGGTTTGTAAATTGTTGCCCTATTTTCTTGTATCATTCTTCATTTTTTTCTCTCTGAAACTTCATTCTATGACACTGGCAAACAAGACTGGCCTCTCGTGTAAGTGAAAGAGATAGGATTTCTATGTTAGGGCTCTGGAATGCTCTCTAGAGATGCAATGTCTGGAATTCTATCACTCATTCTTTGGGGATAAATGTTTCCTTTTCAAGAGTTCTCTTAAAAAATAGATACTTTGGAGCTTTTCTTTCTTGCAAAGGGTAATGTTAAGTCATTAATACCTTTATTTGAGGTCAGTATTCTCAAATTTCAATGTACAGGTCAGTATTTGCAAACTTCAATGTACGCATACATTACCTAGGGGGTCTTGTTAAAATGCAGATTCTGACTCAGTAGATATGGCTGGGGTGGGCCTGAGAACCTGCATTTCTAGCCAGCTCCCAGGTGATGCCCATGCTGCTGTCCATGACATCACTGGCCTGCAAATCTGGAGATACATAAATCCAAGAGGTCTATGGGAGATGGGCTTTCTAAAAGCAGAGCACTGGGGGCACCTGGGTGGTACAGTCGGTTGAGCCTCTGACTCTTGGTTTCAGCTCAGGTCATGATATCAGGGTTCTGAGATTGAGCCCTGCGTCAGGCTCCGCGCTCAGCACAGAGTCTGCTTAAGACTCTCTCCCTCTCCCTCTGCCCCTCTCCCTGCTGTCTCTCTCTAAAATAAATAGATAAATCTTTTTAAAAAATAAATAAAAAATGAAAGCAGAGCACTGCAAAAAAATTCTCAATTCTGTTTGTGAGATGAAGATCACACCTCTTGCTCTGCTGATATCAGAGCTGTAAGGACTACACAAGGTGATGTGCATAACAGTGACTTGAAAACAAGAAAGAAATACGCATAGGTGGGGCATCACAGTTATTCGCTTCAAATTTCTGCCCGAAATTACCCATGACCCTAGAAGATCCCCCTGAGACTCTCCAGGAACCGGAGCTATAAGGGAGATGGGGAATAACAGAGACTCCATAGAGAGAGAGTGTGCAGAAAATTTTAAAAAGCCTATCTTGGTTAGCAAGAATAATTTTTTTAGTAAGAAGCTATAAGAAGGCCTTGCATTGTTAAAAACAACCATCTGTGAACCACATCTTAAATTATGAAATTAATTTGAAAGTGTGTTTCTTGCTGCTCACCTCAGGCTCCAACCCTGTCGAGGAGGTAGAATGAGAGATAGGTATTAACAATAGTACATCACTCCAGAAAGTTGCATTGCAGTTGGTCTTCCTAACCCCTGGTGCAGGGAAGGAAATCATCATGTCCATATCTCAGATGAGATTTCAAACTGAGATTCAAAGAGGTTAATATCTGCCTAGTTAAGAAGCTAGCCTATCTTCAGATTTTTGACCACCTGCCTTTTCCTCTATGCAGTGGCAGGAACATGGAGAAGCATGTGGGTTGAGGGAAATACATGGTATGGCAAATTGCCTTCTCTGTGAGAGCAGCCAGCCTCAGATTTCAATCAATTTGAGAAATGAATATCAATGAACCATTTCTTGACTATCTCTTAGGTGTCCAGCATTGTGTTAAATGTTATAGAAGATACATAAGGACTTTAAGACATGGCCCCTGCCCTCAAGGGGTTTAGAGTCCATTTAGAGAAGTCAAGATAACTGGAACATAATAAAACAATCTCCAATTAGGAACATTTTTTAAATCATAGGTTGGGGACCAGGAAAGACATTAGAGTTTGCCCATCAAAGCTCCTAACTTTCAAGTGAATAATTACTGTGTAGTAGTTCAGCTTCACGGGTATTAAGCTCCCAGTTATCATCTGGCTCCCCTCTCCCAGGAGAACCTTAGGGGACAATTCCCAATTAAGTATTAGAAGGCAGAAGAATGGTCAGTTTAGGAAGCACTTTCCCATCCATGATAAAATTTATCTCCCTACAAACAACCCCAAGAGGCAGGTATTACCAAAACCACCTGTAGGTGAAGAAATATAATCAACACCTTCTCCAAGATTATAGAATTAGTTAGGTGCCCAGTCAGAGTCAGGTAAATGGGTAAGTGTTGGTAGTCATACACTTAGTATTATCTGAGGTGGTCCCAAGGAAGACCACCACTACCTGTCATTTACCTTGTAATTTTATCCCTTTGATTCTTTAATGTATTCTAATTTTTTTTTAAATCACCTGCTAAAATGTAGGTATTCTTAGAGGAGCTGAGGTTTATCAGCTTTCCCTGTCCTTAATAGAGAGCTTCTTAGTGGAATGCCAGCTGAAGGAAGAACTCCATTTGGAAAAGAAGGGAAGGAAGGGAAGGCCATCTCATAGAGAGGGGAAAGCATCAAAGGAAAAATGAGAACTGCAGTTTCAAGGAATTTGAAATGAAAGAGGGAGAAGCCTGGGTGGCTCAGTAGGTTAAGTGTCTGCCTTCGGCTCGGGTCAGGATCCCAGAGTTCTGGGATCGAGTCCTGCATCGGGCTCCCTGCTCAGCGGGAAGCCTGCTTCTCCCTCTGCCTCTGCCTACCACTCCCCTGCTTGTGCTCTCTCTCTCTCTCTGATAAATAAATGAATAAATAAATAAGTAAACAAACATAAAAAAATAAAAGAGGGATGTTGGATGAGGTCAGAAAGAGAAGAAAATCAAACAAAGAGCTTGGGTTTGAGGAGACTTGAACATTTCTGAAGGCAGGAGAAAAGAGTGTCCCCATTCTGAAGATAACGGAGACTGAATGGTAGGTGTGTATCACGTATCACTAAAGGATGTAAATGGTACTTGGGTCCTGAGTACATGTGAAAGAAATCCCATTTCCCAGGAGTCTCTGTATTACTTGAGGGTCTCTGCTATCCTCTTCTATCCTCTTTTCTTTCTGGGAAGACAAGGTGTCATGAAGAAAAACAACCCTGGTTTCTTCATTCAGAAAACATTATGTACACAGTACTGTGTGAATTGCTATAGGGACAGAAGGGACACAAAGATGGTTCTTGCCTTTAGAGAAATTTACAAAATAGATACAAGATAAGAGATACACTCAAGGAAATAAAGAGCTATACTTGGCCTGAGCATTGGGATGGTAATTCCAGAGTATGTTTATGTGCAGGAAAGAGCTGTTATTTCAATAATTATTTTCAGAAATGAGGGCTATTATTATGCATGCACAGGTAGATACACACAACACACACACATGTACATGTGTGCATGTGCACGCGCGCACACACACACACACACACACACCCCTAAGTCAAACCTAATTGCTAAATGCCATTCCTGGAATCCACACAGACCATAACACCATACAAACACCCCCTCTGCATATCATCATGGACACCACATCCCGGAGCTTAGCATGTCATAGCTGTCACTCACCCACACATTTGTGTTCTCTCTGACCAAAGCCTCCTCATCAATCACGTCTCCCACTGCCCCACACCCAGAGAACCTGCCATTCAGCCACACCACAATCTTTCAGGCCCTCACCCTCCCATCTTCATCATCAGAACATGCCTAGGCCCACTTGAGTGCTCATCCAGACTGGACCCATGATGGGTGGCTTTATGCACACTTCCACCCCTGATTTCTGTGTATCTCATGAAATTCTGGCATTCCAGTCCTCAATTAGAGATCACTCCCATTGCCACCACTTCCTCTTCAGCTTCTGCTCCAGGTTCGGAGAACTTTGCTCAAGGAAGTTGCAGAACCACAGAAACTCAGTACAAATCTATGAATGCATGCCAGCAAACAACTACAACAGGACACTAGGGCTGCCAAAACATTCTTTCAGTGACATTCTGTTGGCCCTTTCCTAGAAACCCCGGAGAGGTGGACCTGGGTCTTCTCTCTCCTTGGTTTCTCAATCCCTCCCATCCCCTTGGCCCCTCCAGCCAGTGTCTCAGTTCCTTCTCTTAAAAGATTACAGTCATCTGGTACAAGAACACTCCCAATTTCCTTATCCCTTGCCGGATCTCATTCTTCCCTCCAGTCTAAGACTCTGCCCTTCCTCTCTTATGTGGAGTGCTATCATTTCTTGCATACCAGGTGCCTTGCCCCACACTTGCCCCTTCCCTCAAATACGTAGTCAGATGACAAATGTCTATAAGTCACTTCTCATCAGTCCCACTATACTTTCATGCCATACCCAAACTCTCCTTCCTTACTCTGTAAAACATCCCAAAATATGGCCTACCTATGTTGCCACTATCACCTTTCTATCCATTCCTCTTTAAATTATACATAGTCCAATGTTTCTGCAGAATGATTATAGATAGGGAAAATGCCTTGGTGTTGGGTGCAGCGTGGCTCAAATCCTCAGATCCCAGAGAACTAATAACAACTCACCTAGATTCATGCTCTGCAACCGTAAAAATATCTTGAACAGCTCTAGGGTAATTGTATTTTACCAGCTGCTCCTCCCTGAAAGCATCCTTCCCCTGACTGGGGCCCGAGTAACAAACCCTTACTGTTTCTTCCAGCATCTCAGCCACCACCATGCATGGCAGGCTGGGGAAGGTGAACACCAACTGTGTTCAGCTCAAGGTCTGTCTATGGACCACCAGGTCCCAGACCATCACTCCTAGCTGGCCTCCACCCTCCCAGCACCCATCCCTGGGGGGTCTTTCAGCACCAAGCTGCCTTCTGAAAATTAAGGTTTCACTGACCAGTTCCTTCCTATTCTGCCCCCTTACCTGCTTCTCCTCTTAGACCTCATCACCCCAGGTTCATAACATCCAACATTAGAAGAATACCAGTCTGTTCTACTGGCAAGAGAGAGCAAGGCTACAGGTTATAAGTACAGTGAGCCTGAAATCGCGGCACACAGTCAGAGGGTGCCGGTGCACTTACCAAAACAAACCAGGACATTGGAAATCTGCTCTCTTGTGGAAAATTCTGGACTTGTAGACTTCACAGATGCAGTAGAAAGGTTACAGATTTTGATCTATTTTTTAGGACAAATAGAAATAAAATTTTCTGGGGCACCTGGGTGGCTCAGTTGGTTAAGCGACTGCCTTCGGCTCAGGTCATGATCCTGGAGTCCCGGGATCGAGTCCCACATCGGGCTCCAGTCCCACATCGGGCTCCCTGCTCGGCGGGGAGTCTGCTTCTCCCTCTGACCCTCCCCCCTCTCATGTGCTCTCTCTCTCTCATTCTCGCTCTCTCAAATGAATAAATAAAATCTTTAAAATAAATAAAATAAAATTTTCTGATATGTGGTAAAACAAACAAACAAACAACAACAACAACAAAACATGACCAAAAGACTGGAGACCAGAAGGAATACAGATCATTGCAACAGATAAATCAGATACTTAAACTATCAGGCAAGGGATGGAAAACCTTAAATAACTGTAATTAATAATTTTTCAGCCTTAAGCAGTCATGTTTTCCTCACAGCCTCAGGTCCCTCATTTGTAAAATGAGGTTTAAATAGATAATTTTGGGTTTAGAGATTAACCCTTTCCAACTCAGCTCCTAACTTGACTGGTACCCAGCGTTAGCTCAGAAAGGCTAGACAGGGGAAGCAATAGGACAGTAACTCCTCTCCTTACTTGACTTCTCTCTGCACTCCTGTCTACCTTTTTTCCCTCTTTCCTGCACCCCACCTCTTCCCATTTCTGTTTTTGTTTTTTTTTTTTTCCTCATGATTTGTCTTCTTCCTTTCTCCACTTTGGAGCTTCATTTTCCATCTCAAGAAAGCAATAGCACATTCTTCCCATCTATTCAGAAAGTCACAGGAGAAATAGGTGGTGGTCCATGAGGTGTTGTACCCTCAAAAGTGGTCTGAGAACTCAGAGTTGCAAAATGTTTACATCTTTGAAAACCAGTTCTGGTACTCAAACCGAGGGGCCAATAGAAAAGGATTCAATATGTCTGCCTACTGATGGGAAGGACTGAATGGCTGTGGGAGAACCTAGATGCACAGGATGCCTGCCTGAAACACGTAAAATGCTTTAGTGAAGGGAAGGGAGGCAACTTCCCAATAAACAAGGCGTATCGAACATACACACCTATTTTCTTTTCCCTCTAAATGATAGGAAAAGATTAGGCGGGGAAAGGGCACAAAACCACACATAGAAGGACAACAGGAGATAGGCAAACACCACCTCAGAAATACTGACCAAACCTTGGAAGATGGAAAACAGATAAACGATGGAAAATGACTGGGCCACTTAGATGGAGCCCAACCATAGAGGGGAGTGATGAGCCAGCAGCAAGCGGATTCATGGTGCAGAATTCCAAAATGGCTCAAGCACTAGCAACGCCAGAAACGTATGAAGATGAGAGTGAGGCATGGGGCTAATGCCTGGAGAACTGATAGCAGATCTGTTTGAGGAGCAGTTAGGCCACCCCCAGATCCTTCCCTTTCACTATCTTCCAAGCTAGCAGAATTCTGGAGATTTACTCTTAACAGAAAGTGAGTCAGAGAGATCACAGTGAAAACTAGAAATATCAGGCTCAGCTGATGGCAGGAATGAAGGACCGATACTGAAAACTGGTAGATCCAGTAAAAGTTCACATATTGAATTTGAGACTCTCCATTCCCTTGTCATGTCGGGTTCAGGCATGCTGGCACCAAAGCTTATAATCTCTCTGTAGTAGACAGAATGGTGGCCAATATCCTCATCCCTGAATTCTATAAATGTGCTATCTTACATGGCAAAGGAAATTGCAGATGTGATTAAATCAAGGATCTTGAGATATACTATACTATTTTTGCAACTTTGAGTCTGAAATTACTTCAAAATAAAAAAAGTTTAAGTGAAATAGTAATTATTGCTCTATTTTTATTAATCAAAGACTTATATATCAGAGTTTTACTAGTGAAAACGTTACCATATTGTCATATTACCACACTGAATTGATGCAAATTCAGCCTAAAGCAACAAAATTTAACATTTTAGTTAGCCCATGTAATCTTATTAAAGGTAGATCTTTTCTTTTCCTTGAAATACTGAAAATAGCTCTCGTTATCATGTTTGAGCATCTTTAGAAGCACAAGGTTCCCAGACTTGTAAATCACATAAATGGAGTCCATTATAGCTTTAATAATGTATTTCCTCTTCTCTCTTCTTAAGGTTAAACCTCAGCTTGAAGAAAAAACAAATGAGAGTTACCAAGAATTTGAAGCTGTAGAGTATAAAACTCAAGTGGTTGCTGGAATAAATTACTACATTAAGGTTAGAGTTCAACATCCTTGTTGGGTTCACCTTGGCACTAAAAGATGCTGCATTTCCCACTTTATGTGATGTTCCCTGCACCCTTACCATATATTTTGTCCCTTCTGGTTATCCTAAATGAAGGTGTTTCCCTAGCATGAAATCTCCCAAGTGGTAGACTCTCAAATTTGGCAGATGATGATATATTTATACCATCTGTTTCCTGTGAATTTAGAAAGGTTTCCTATATTGACTCCTTCCAAATTACAATTACAATTTACAAATTACAATTTTCAGAAATTGTATAGAAAGAGATTTCATAACGGTTCCAAGCATGCTCAGTTTGTGGCCATGGCGCTTTTTGTGTGAAGTGAGAGAATATCTCAATTGCCTGAAGGCTTGGAGCTGGACCAGATGCTATCTTGAAGCTTATTCCACTCAAAGCTTTGTGATTCTATGTGTCTAAATTAAATGGATTTTAGAAATGACTTAAAGTAGTTTAAGGTGGGAAAATAACTGAAGCTACTTTTGTCCTTCACACAGCATTTTGATTAATAAAGTTTAAATAATTTTTGCAATTTGTAAGTAGATTCAATTTGTGACACTGTAGGTGTAGTTTAAAACAGTGGAGCATTTAAAATAATTTTAAGATTATTTTATAGCTATATCAATGAATTAAATGATGCACTATCCAGTTCTAATTGAAGAAAATGTTTGCAAAGTTGAGACGGAACCAATTCAACAAGTCAACCATAGATATTTGAGAACCATCTTCATCCTTTTGTATTGAGATGATAATTCTGATTTAATAAATAATAACAACAGACATTCAAATGTATGTACTTGGATCTTTACAAAACCATTTGACCAAGGCACAGTCTGGCTTATTTCTCTTTAACAATTAACTACTTAAGATATAAAATGTTTAAAAAATGTTTTCAGCAAAAAAATAAAATAACAGGTCCTAACCAGCTCAGCATAGGAAAATTACAACACTGGGTCATGTAAATCAATCAGCCCACTCCTATCAAATTTGAGCTCCTAGTATATGCCAGGTCCTGGGGTGGCCCACATGAATGAGATGTCACCTCATCCTCAGAAAGCAATGACATTATTTCCTCCCTTCTCAATCTACTTTCTTCACAGCTGAAAAAGAACTTTTTTCCAGTTAAAAATGATTTTGTTCAAAGAGAAGAAACATTCTATCAAAATTGGGATCATTGTTTTAATAATTTACAATTAGTCCAAGTTCATAAATTTCATATATTAACCAGCTCATGTATTTCTTAAAAAGCTCATCAGAAAAATTGAAAATTTCATCCCTTAAGACCACCTGCCTGGTTAGATTTCTCCTACTGGATTACAACTCCTGACCCCAGTTCCCTCATTACTTCCTGGCTGTCTAGTTGTTGATCTCTGCTCTGAACTGCTCTCTACATTTAAGGTCTTTCTGTTGATGGGACCTTCTGTGTTCTTTTTCAAGTACCTATCAAAAGCCAGGTGGTGGAATAGATGGGGTGCAGGCTTTGGTGTCAGACAGTTCTGGGTTTGAACCCTTGTTCAACTTGTTCCATTAGTCAGTGCCTGTGTGATCACAGCCCCTCATCTTCTCTGAGCCTCAGTGTCTTTATCTGCACAATGCAGATAAAAACCTACTTTGCCAGGTGTTGTGTGAGTAAATGAGCTAGAAATTTACTGAGCACTTACAATGTGCCAGGCTCTGTTCTAAGAGCTGAGCGTGTGTTCTCTCTTTTAATCCTCTCAACAAATCTATGAGATAAGTATGATCATTTCCCTCGTGTTACTGATGAGACAATGGAGGCCCAGGGAGATGGAGTAACTAACAAAGGTCATACAGTTATAGGAGCAGAGCCAGGGTTTGAACCCAGGAGGTCTGATGCTTAACTACTGGCTGTGCTGCTTCTAATAATGTATGCAAAGGCTGATGTCCTGTTCCAAACGCAGAATAAATGCTTTTAAAAGGTTACACTGTGGGTGAATCTGGGTGGCTCAGCTGGTTGAGCATCCAACTCTTGATCTCAGCTCAGGTCTTGATCTTAGGCTTGTGAGCTCAGGCCCCACACTGGGTTCCATGCTGGGTGTGGAACCTACATGAAAAAAAATAATAGTTATAATGTAGAGTGAAAAGAACATCAATGTTGGAGTCTAGATTTAGGTTTTGACTCTGTCACTTATTAGCTAAGAAATTTATGGAAAATTACTTAATCTCTCCTAATCTGCTTCTGCATGTATAAAACTGTCATTGTTCTACCTTTATTCAGGCCTATAGTAAGAAGTACATAAAATATTCTATATCATAGCCTCTGAATCATAGTAAACATTTGATAAATGGTATTTGTTAATTAAGAAGGGACATCAGAACATAAAAAATATTATTCTAAGACAAAACTTTTATTGTCCTAACCAAAAACAAAAGTAGAAATTCTCACCATGATATTCTAGGTCCCAGATTCATGCCCAAACTACCATTTCAATTTTCATACCAATGACTTCCCAGCAAGATCCCTTTACGTTAAAGGGACCCTAGACTGTCCATCCCCTGGTGTCTGCTCAGTCCTATCAGTGGGCATTTATAGTGTAGGTTCTAATATAGATATGGGAACCACACCTCCCAAATTTTCTAAGACAATTCTGATTTTCTCCTCCCTTCTCAAACCATGTGGCAAATAAAGTATCCCAATTTGGAAGTCAAAAAACAGAATCAATAAAGAGACTGTCACTTGTTTTCTTGCTTTGTGCATCTTTGAAAATGAAATGTACTTTCATTTGTGCCCAAGCAGTAGAGAAATTAAAATAAAATAAAATAAAATAAAATAAAATAAAATAAAATAAAATAAAATAAATGAAGGGCTTATGCCTCTTGCCATGCCTTTAGCCTGCCCTTTCTCATAAAATAACGTGGTAGGCTTATGAAAATCAAGGGTCTAAGAATGCTGATATAGAAATACTGTTCCTGAAAACTTATTTCGGTGAGTCTTTAAGTCTGTAGATCTTTCACTTGACATAGATCCATCTGAATGAATTTCCTTTTCATTTTTTTTTCTTTTTTTATCTTTTAGGTGCGAGTAGGTGATAATAGTTATATTCACATGAAAGTATTCAAAGGCCTTCCTGGACCAAATCCAACTTTGACACTTACTGGTTACCAGACTGACAAAAGCAAGGACGATGAGATCACAGGCTTTTAGCAGCATGTTCCAAAAGTGGTCTGATACTTTCCACTGGCTACTAACTAATGTTCCCTGCTAATAAATGTAACTATCAATAAGCAAACATTCCTTTTCAAATAGATTTATTTCTTCAACTATTTCTCTTTCATTGAATTAAATAGTATTTACCTTCTCTTTCTCAAAGTCAATGTTATTGCTTTAGAGTAGGAATTCCATACAAATTGATGTCAATTGGAAATCTTATAGAAATTAGTCAGGCCCAATACAACTAGCTAAAGGATAAGACCACCACCACCACCACCACCATTCCTACCACAGGCAGGCTAGATCATGGGCTATCAGTGCCCTGTGGTAGCAGAGAATCCAATATTCCATCCCTAGCCTGACATTTTAAAATTAAATCAGGTATTTTACAAAGTATATTTATATATTGAAATAATCTCAAACTTACAGACAAGTTGCAAAAAATCTTTTTTCCCAGACATTTGAGAGTAAGTTACCTACAGTGATGCCTCATCACCAACAAATATTTTAGTGTGCACTTCCTACAAACAAGCATTTTCTCCTGAATAACTGAAATACAACCATCAAAATCAGGAAGTTAACACTGATACATTTACTAACATTTAATCCCCAGACAACATTCACCTTCCCCAAAATGTCTTTTATTGCTAAAAGCTCCAGTCCAAAACCAAGTGTTCCATTTAATTGCCATTTTTCTCTTTTCTAACACTCTATTAAGATATAATTTATATACCATATAAGTCACCCAATTATACAATTAGACAATTCAATAGTTTTTAGTACATTTAAAAATGTGTGCAACTGCCACAGCCAATTTTAGAACATTTTCATCACCTCAAAAAGAAACCCCATACCTTTTAGCTATTATCCCCCATCCTCCTCCACATCTTCACCCCTAAGCAATCACTAATTTATTTACTTTCTGTCTCTAAAGATTTGCCTATTCTAGACATTCCATATGTATGAAATCACATATGGTTTTTGCAACTGGCTTCTTCCACTTAGCATAATGTTTTGGAGATTCATCTATGTTGTAGCATGTGCTGATCTTTTATTCCATTTTATGGTCAAATAATATTCAATTTTATGCATATACTACATTTTGTTCATCCACTTATCAGCTGATGGATATTTGGGTTGCTTTCACCTTTTGACTATTATGGACAATGTATAAACATTTGCACACATTTTATTTATTTTTTGCCCATATATATGTTTTCATTTCTCTTGGGTAGATACCTAAGAGTGAAATTGCTGTTTCATAGGGTGACTCTATATGTTTAATTGTTCAAGGAACTTACAGACTGTTTTCCAGAGTAGCTGCACCATTTTACATTCCCACCACAGGGTAGGATGGTTTGGATTTCTCCACATCCTGAACACTTGTTATTTTCTGCTTTTTTGAGTCTAGCCATTGTAGTGGGCATGAAGTGGTATTGTGTTATGGCTTTGATTTGCATTTTCCTGATGACAAATGATGTCAAGCATCCTTCATGATCTTAATACCCATTTGCATATCTTCCTTGGAGAAATGTCTATTCGGATCCTTTGCCCATTTTTAAATCAGGCTATTTGTCTTTATTATTGAGTTGTAAGATTTCTTTGCATATTCTGGATACAAGTCCCTTATCAGATATATGATTTGTAAATATTTTCTCCCCTACTTTCTTTTTACTTTTTGATGCTGTCCTTTGAAGTGTCAAAGTTTTTAATTTTAATGAAATCCAAATTATCAGTTTGTTTTTTTAAGTTGTTGTACTTTTGGTGTCAGATCTAAGGATCCTTTACCATATCCAAGCTCATAATGATTTACTCCTATGTTTTCTTCTAAGAGTTGTGTAGTTTTAATATTTACCTTTAGGTGTTTGATCCCTTTTGAATTAAGTTTCTATTTTGAGTTAATTTTTATAAATAATATGCAGTAAGGATCCAACTTGATTATTTTGTAAGTGGCTATCTAATTGTTCCACCACCATTTGTTGAAAAGTCTATTCATTTCCACATTGAATGGTCTTGGCATCCTTGTTGAAACATCACAGTCACATAAATTCATTTCTGGATGCTCATTTCTGTTCCATTAATCTACATGTCTTCTTTTTTAAATTTTATTTATTTATTTGAGAGAGAGAGAAAGAGCAAGCATGAGCAGGGGGTAGGGGCAGAGGGAGAAGAAGAAGCAGACTCCCCGCTGAGCTGGGAGCCTGATGTGGGCCTCAATCCCAGGACCCTAGGATCATGACCTAAGTCTAAGGCAGACGCTTAACCGACTGAGCCACCCAGGTGCCCAGTACCACACTTTTCTTGATTACTGTTGCTTTGTAGTAAGTTTTGAAATCAACAAGTATGAATCCTCCAACTTTGTTCTTTTTCAAGAATGTTTTGGTTCTTCTGGCCCTTTGAAATTCTATATGAATTTTAGAATCAGCTTATAAATGTCTACAAAGAAGTCAGTTAAGATTCTGATAGGGATTATGTTGAATCTGTAGGTCAATTTGGGAAGTAATGCCATTTTAACAATATTAAACCTTCCAATCCATGAACATGGGATGTTTCCTCAACTATTTACATTTTCTGTAATTTCTTTCGACAGTGTTCCATAGTTTTCAGAGTATAAGTTTTGCACTTATTTGTTAAACTTATTTCTAAGCATTTTATTCTCACATGTGCTATTGTAAATAAAATTGTTTTCTTAATTTCATTTTGGCTTGTTAATTGCATGTGTATAGAAATGCAATCAATTTTTGTATATTGGTCTTGTATTCTTCAATCTTGCTGAATTTGTTTATTGGTAATTTGTTTCTCAGGATTTTCCTATACAACAAGGTCATGGCATCTGCAGAGAGACAGTTTTACTTCTTCCTGTCTAGTCTGAATATCTTTTATTTCATCCTTAATTACTGTCTAGAACCTCTGGTACAAAGTTAAAAAGAAGTGGTGAGAGTGTATATTATTGTCTTGTTCCTGATCTTAGGGGGAAAGCTTTCAGTCATTTACTATTTAGTATGATGTTAGCTGTGGGGTTTTTGTAGATGCCGTTTATCAAGTTGATGACATTTTCTTTTAGTTTTTTAAAATTATGGAAGGCTATTTATTGGATTTGTCAAATGCCTTTTTTTCTGCATCTTTTTTTTTTCTGCATCTTTTAAGATGTTCATGTGGTTTTGCTTTTTGTTTTTTCACTATAGTGCTTTACATTAATTGATTTTTGAATGTTAAACCATCTTCACATTCCTACAATGCATCCCATTTGGTCATGGTATATAATTATTTTTTATGTGCTAGATTTGGTTTGCTAGCATTCTGTTGAGGGTTTTTGCATCCATATTCATGAGTGATATTGATCTGTAGCTTTCTTGTGATGTCTTTGTTTGGTTTTGGTATCTATGTAATAGTGGTCTCACTGAATGAGTTGGAAAGTTTTCCTCTCCTACTTTTTGGAAGAATTTGTGTAGAATTGGTATTTACTCTTCTTTAAATGTTTGGTAGAATTCAGCAGTGGAGCTATCTGGGCCTGGGCTTTTCTTTATGGGTGATTACTAATTTAACTCTTCACTTGTTATAGGTCTATTTAGATTGACTCTTCTTGAATTGGTTTTAGTATTGTCTTCCTAAAGATATATTCATTCAATCTGTATTATCTATTTTATTGGCATATAATTGTTCATAGTATTCCTTCTTTGGACCTACCTAACAGATTTTGGACTGAATTGTTAGGAAGGAGAGGTAAGGAAGAAGTGGAAGGAAAGAGAAGGAGAAAGGAGAGAAGAAGAGAAAGCAAAAGAGGAAATTTGTTTTAAAGATGCCCTAAATGAGCGTCTGCCTTTGACTCAGGTCATGGTCCCAGAGTTCTGGGATTGAGCCCCACATCGGGCTCCCTGCTCTGCGGGAAGCCTGCTTCTCCCTCTCCCTCTGCCTCTCCCCCTACGTGTGCTCTCTCTCTGTATCTCTGTGTCTCAAATGAATAAATAAAATCTTAAAAAAAAAAAAAAAAAAGATGCCCTAACTAATGTCTCCCTCTGTGTTCTGCACTCTGTTCATCATCCTTTTAGTGCCACTTGTCAATCCCCCTGTCCCCAAATAATAATAGTATATATTAAGTGCTTATTTTATACCAGGTAGTGTTCTAAAGACTTTACACATGTAACTCATTTAATTCCCATAACAACCTCATGAAATAAATATTGTTATTATCCCCTCTTTACAGAAGACTGAGTGTAGAGAGGTTAAGTTACTGCCCAGGACCTCATGGCTAGTTAATAAAGTGAAGATATAATCCCAGGCTATTTGCCTCCAGGACCAATGCTCTTAATTCCTACACTCTACTAACACAAGCTCAGAATTCATTTGCTCAGCTATTCTGACCCCTGTAGGAGGCAAGGGAGAGCTTGAAATAGTGTAGTGATATATATGTATGTAATGACCACTGCTAGATGCTTCATAATAAAGGAACTGTCTTATCCATCTGCCGTCAGCTCCTAGCACAGAGATATTAACTTCAATCAATGAACTAAAAGATCTCCACTGGCTGGCTAATATTAATGCCATACGGCTCTTAGGTAACAGAGACTACCAGAAATTATCTCACTGGCCTAATAATCCTTTTCCGAGAAATGCAAACATGGACACAAACATCTGTAGTTATAAACTCAGAGCAGGATATACAAAACTCTATAATCAGATTGATTAGATTTATTTGTACTTTATCCTGATTTTGGTATAGAAGACTGAATATACCACATGTTTAAGAATTAATCTAGTAAGAGACATACAGAACATATGTAAAGACAATTACAGCACTTCACTGTCGGAACTAAAAGACTTGAATAAATGGATAAACATATCCTGTCACTGGTTAAGTAAACTTCATGTTAGTGAGAACATAGTAGCAAATAGGAATAGGAAAGAAGATCAAGTAATGTGTGCAGTGATTCTCAATCATCCCTGCATATTAGAATCACTTGGTTTATAATTTCTTTAAAAGTCCCAAGTTGGGGGGCATCTGGGTGGCTCTGTAGGTTAAGCGTCTGCCTTTGGCTCAGGTTATGATCCTGTAGTCCCAGAATGGAGCCCTGAGTCGGGCTTTCTGTTCAGTGGGGAGTCTGCTTCTCTCTCTCTCTCTCAAATAAATAAAATCTTTAAAATAAAATAAAAGTCCCAAGTCGGGCCCCATGCAGACTAATTGAGTAAAAATCTGAGAAAGAGTCTAGATGATTCTAATGTCAGCCAAGGCTGAGTACTAGAGTGATATAAAGGAAAAAGGAGAAAGGTTTAATGGAAATACTTGAATTGAAAATATATTTCAAAACTTAAAATACTACAAAAAATTTCTGCTAGTAGGTTAAAAACATAATAGATGTGTAGGGTAAACCCTGACAGTTGTTTATTTGTTTTGCTTTTGTAATACAAGTGCCTCATTTAAGCTTTGGTGAGGCATCCACTTCAAAGACTCATCCTCTTCCAAGATAACTATCTCAAATAAACACAGCACCAGCCACAGACCAAGTGAAGAACCAAGCCACCTCCCTCAAATGAGGACTCCCTTGTTTTAGAGATCTTGGTTAATTTCGATAACCATCTGGGCCACTTGTTTTCTTTCTCTCTTCCCATGCTTTACATTTCCATTCTTACATTTTAAATTCACCAATAAAGAGCGAGCCCCCAAAACCCTAGGCCCCCCATCCTCCACCCCCAATAAAAACAGAATTCCAGGCCAGGGCAATCTCTTTCTCTCTCCCTGTGACTTCACTTTGTGGGCCCAGGTATGCTATGTAATTTCCAGATCTTGCAAGTAATAATGTTTCCCCTCCAAAGTTTCCTGACAGTTATTGCTTAAGGGCCTAAGGGTGTCTTGCAATCATAGTAAGAACTACACGTACTGCTCCAGCCACAACATTGGTTATTGATAGGCTGAGACCAGCCTAAAACAAGATGATGAAAACAGGAAAAAAAAAAAAAACACGTCAAAAAACGTAACCCAAATCTGTTTAGTCCCAGCAAAATAAAAAGTGTGAAAATTATTTTTCATTGACTAAATGTTGTTGAAAAATTACACTATTGTTGAAGATTTACACTATGTTGAGAAATGACTCTTTTTAAAAACAATTTTAATGTGGAAGATAATTTTTTAAAGGGAGTGACATTTTAAAAAATAAGGAAGTGGTATTTGAACAATTAGACTTACTTCCCAAGAACTGTTGGAATTCCAAGAAAAACAAAAAGAAAATATATCTATAACTGGATAATTGTAGGCTGTCCAGTTGATGGAAAGGGTATTTGAAAGCTCATTGGTCATTTAGGGCTTATCCAAATAAAGGGGCAAGTTCCTCCAAAAAAACCCTGCTTTCCTTTACAGTACATTGCAACCAAGGGAAAATTGCATTTCTGAAGCATTTTTCCCCATCAAATTTGAAATGGAATCTGGGAGCATTTGTACATAGAATTTGTAACTCTATCGCAAAAATTGTTTTGTCTAACCCCAAAGAGAGAAACTGAATGTACTCTTGCCTTGCCAAGGTGAAGGACTCAACCCCAGCTGTCTGTCAGGCCCTCCCAAATTCTCTGCCACAGACTGTTTTTAAATAATGACCAGTAATGGGCCAAGTTACAACTCAGAGGGCATGATTCTGCTCAGGGTTGTAGGCAATACCTTCTCTGTTCTGTCTTGGGAAACAGGTTTCTTCACTTACCTGAGGGAGTGAATCTATGATTTTCTGCCTGGTTTCTTATTTTAGGAGAGAGCCAAAGACTCATCCTGGACCCTGGAGGCTTCTGAGGCTTCCCCTGCTGGAACTTGGTTCAGACACAGTGGGGAGTTTTTCCCAAGAAACTATCCAAGCACATACCTGGTGCTTTAAATGACAATATGAGGAGGTATTGGATGAGGAAAAAATGTCCTAATGTCAATGGATAGTTTAAATAGGGAGATATCGCTTGGCCACCTGACCCAGTGGGAATGTTCTTGATAGACTCCTTTGGTTCAAGAGAACTTATTTTATGTAATACACAGATTTATCATAAAGATGCATCTGCTTAGGAATCTAGGAAATGTCAAACAACCAGGCCTTGTGAAGGGGGACCCATACAGAACTGGGTCTCAAAGCTGGAGACCCAAGAACCGGAATCCAAGGCAGCTCTAAGAACCTGAGGAACTATGGATGCGGGTTTTTACTCTAGAGCTCTACTATGAATGGGCTCAGCTATTCCCCAAGCAGCTGTCTGCATCTGTTTCTGTCCACTTTTGTGCCAGCTCCAACTGGCATTCTTTCTTCTGTATAATTCTCCCTGCTTCATGGTGTGCATCCTCACGGGTCCTGCTTTCTCAGAACACTGGACCCTCGTGGCCCCCTATTGTACCTCATCACCACTTCCTTCAAGCTTCACCTTCCACTGCTAACTACATCATTTCCTCAGTATTTCTCAGTTCAAAGTCTTGAAGAATTTGATTGTCCAGATCATCTTCTTGCCCCACGACATGTCCTAAGACACTGGCCAACTTAAGGTTAGCAGTTCTTGGGCAGTTGCCCAGCCCTAGTGATGCATAGTGCAAAACGGGCTACCAAGGGGTGCTATTTCAGTAGGAGATAAGGGCCAAAGAGTCCTTCCTAGAAAGGGCTGTGGTGTGGCTGGTATATGATCCACATGACAAACATATGGATGGAGGAATGAATGGATGGATGGACAGACAGGAATATTGTGTCCTTAGAGAAGTAAGGCATGACTGATTAGGGGGGAGAGAGAGATTTAATGTAGATTTCACAACTGAGCATAAAAAAACCCCCCCGAAACAAAAAACCCTCTGCATTGGTTTGTTGCGATATATGAATGAGATCTGACCCAAATCCTTAGGAGCCAAGTAATGAACAGATCCTAGTTGGACTAGCTCTCAATGTCAAGTCATTCTTAGAGAAAGAAGATGAATTTCCCACAAATTCCTTCATACACTTCTGGCCTGGTGTAGGGCCTGGTCTTTAGCCTTTGCCTATTAGAATTTCCCAAATTTTGTCTCCCAAATATGGCAGTCATGTAAAATACTTAGAATGGTACCTAATTTGTAGTAAGCAATGAACAAATGAGCTATTAGTAGTAGTATACTGTTCGTTCATTGAACGTATCATTCGGCTCCATGTAACAGAATCCTAAACATAGAGGCTTAACCAAATAAGTGAACCACTCCTTTATATCCCTCAATGAATAAATTAAAAATCCCTGCCCTCACTTAATTTGGAGACAGACAGCCCGGGGCTGGGATGCATTCAGAAGCTGGAAGCTATCTTTGCTTAAACCTCATTAACATTTTGTGTTTCCTCTCCAAAATAACGCTGTTGGGTAAATTAGGCTTCTCTTAGAAACGCTGCCCCTATCAGGAAGAATCACTTTATGACTATTTTCTTTATTCTTCAACATTCATGCTCAACCATATAAGAAGTGTTTTTTGGTTTTGTTTTTTTTAACGAACAATCAATCAATGCCACCAAGGATCCAGTCTCTGTCTTTCTGTTCAGCCCTCCTCAACATATGGTTTTTATCTTTGTGTTCATCACCACAGTGAGCAAATAGTCCTCATCCTTCTTGTTCCTAGTGACCCTAATCATACTCCAGGGAGAAAGGGGGAGGAAAGGACAATGCCTCTATCAGCAAAGTTTCCCCCAAATGCCCCAACAGTCTCCTGCTTATAGCTCATTGTCAAAAACTACCTCACTGCTATCTGGGGCTGCAAGGGAAGCTGGGCACACTGATACTATAGACAAAATCAGGATTCTCTTGATCAGGAAGAGGAAAATGGATATAGGGTAGAAAACTAGCAGCATCTCAGGCTTAACTATCCCAAGCACTGAGTACTCCACAGTGCCAGCCCTCAACCTGGTGGGATAGATGTAAACCAGCAATTGAACAGCATGATAAAGACCATGAAAGAGGTGTTCATCATGCAGGCACATAATAAGGACATCTAATTTATATCTGAGAAGTCAGGAAAGGCTTGCTGAAGGAAGTGATAGCTGAAACATGAAGCATGGGTAGGAGTTGGCCACGGCAGAGTGCATGTGCTGAAGTTCAGAGGTAACACTGGGTCTTTTCTGGAAACAGAAGTAGTTTCCTACTAGTGGGGAATAGAGTACATTATAGAGAGTGATGAGGTTGGAGGCAAACAGGAGCCAGAACACAAAGGACTTCAAAAGCCATTTTAAGAACTTGGTACTTATCCTTGGGGAGAACCCACGGAGTTAAATTTTGCCTGCTAGCTTTTAAAATTAGAGTGGAAAAGCCATTCTATCTACAGCAACTATCTTTAAGTGCCAGTGGATTTGCTGTCCTTTCTTAATGCATCAGGAAATCCACAAATTCACCTAGGCTAAGTCCTCTTCCCTCTTACAGCGATTACCCTCAGCAGGCCACTGCATTCAGAAGCTGGAAGCTATCTTTGCTTAAACCTCATTAACATTTTGTGTTTCCTCTCCAAAATAACGCTGTTGGGTAAATTAGGCTTCTCTTAGAAACGCTGCCCCTATCAGGAAGAATCACTTTATGACTATTTTCTTTATTCTTCAACATTCATGCTCAACCATATAAGAAGTGTTTTTTGGTTTTGTTTTTTTTAACGAACAATCAAGGCTTAACTATTAGGCTAAAGGTACACACAGATATCATGAGTAACCTCAGTAATCTCCAACATTTGATTAGCTCACATAACTCCAGGCAGAATACTCATTTTTCTTGATTTGCTGGGAAACCACATGTTGGACTAATCTCCCAGTTTACAAGTTATCCCTGGACGGTCTTAAATAGGTAGCATGGCACAGCAGAGACTACTGTATAGCACTGGGTACATTATCGCGCCATTTCCTAAACTGGCTATCTTTGAAGCAAAACTTGAAAAAGAGAATGACCAGAGTACCTGGTTGGCTCAGTTGGTAGAGCATGCGGCTCTTGATCTTGGGGTTTTAAGTTTGAGCCCCACGTTGGGTACAGAGATTACTTTAAAAAAAAAAAGGGAGAGCATGACTTACTAGAAAACTTCCTTTTTATTACTGCATTTATTTGGTATTATTTGTCTCTATTTAAATTGGCTTTTCAAAGACAGGGAATTATAATACTCTCTAATCAGCTGAAATCAGTCATTTGCCACCCACTCTCTACTCCCCATTCCAGATTCTTTTTTTGGCATGTAGCTTTATCACCTTTCAGCATACTATATGCTTTACTTCCTTACTACTGTCCATCTCTCTTCACCACATATAAGTTCTTTAAGAGCAGGTATTTTTTTATCTGTTTTGTTCAGTGATGTATAGTATTGGCAAATAGTGCCTAGAATATGGGAGAGACTCAAACATTTAAGGATTGGTGTTTCTTCTATGGCTATCTTCTGTCCTGCCAAGGAAGAGTCAAACTCACCTTTGAACTTTTGCATTCAGCTTCTTCTCCCTCTCTTTCTGGCTAAATCCTACCTATCAGGGCGCCTCGGTGGTTCAGTCCTTAAGCGTCTGCCTTCGGCTCAGGTCATAATCCCAGGGTCCTGGGATCAAGCCCCGCATCAGGCTCCCGGCTCAGCGGGAAGCGTGCTTCTCCCTCTCCCACTCCCCCTGCTTGTGTTCCTGCTCTCGCTATCTCTGTCAAATAAATAAAATCTTAAAAAAATAAATAAATCCTACCTATCCTTCAAGCCAACAAAATCAACAATTATTGTTTAAGGCAGCAGTATACAAGACACTGTTTCAAGAGGCAAATCAACTTTCAAGAATAGTATGCCATCCCAGGACGCCTGGGTGGCTCATTCGGTTAAGAATAGTATGCCATCCCTTTCTCTTCATATTTGAGGGTTTAAGTGCCATTCATCACAAACTAAACATACTAATATTCATTATAGTAAAAGTCACTGATTGCCACAATCGCACACTTTTCATGTTACATTGGGATGATTCAGGCATCCTACTAACATAATTGGATTAGCTAGATAGTATTTTAGCAGACCTGAAATTCTGGAAAAGCTGTTATGAATCCTTTCCAAGGACTGTTTCTCAATTCCTTCCTGAGCATCAGGAAGATCTTTATTTATTGAGTCTTACTTTTTATTGAGTCCTTTCAATTGAAAAGACATATGCAAGAAAAAAAAAGTATCAACTTTCTGTCAGGCACCATTCACTTTAAGTCCTATAGAAAATCTTTTTTACTGCTGGCCCTAAGAGATTTTTCCTTTTTAAGAAGACTAGATTATAATCTCCACAAAAGTAGGTTTTATCTATCAATATCCCCAACAACTAAGACAGTATCTGACCGACAGTAAGTACTCAAAAGATCTGTTGAAAGAACAGTGCACATTTTATACTTTTATTGCTCACTTCTAAATGCATAATCTGATGAGGGTACACATACTGAAACATAGGCCTACCAATGACCCAGTTGGTCAATCTAACTGTGCTAGAGCCAGGTGGCTTGTTTAAATCATCATGGTAGGCAGAATCCTAAAATGGCTCTCCAAGATGTCCTACTCTAATCCCTTAGACTGAGAATAGAAGACATTACATCTGTGATGTTACCTGGCAAAGGGGATTTGCAGATTAAGGCTATAATCATTTGACTCTGAGTTAATCAAAAGGAAGACTGTCATGATAGGCCTAATCTGATCACAAAGACCCTTTGAAAGCAAAATCTGTCTGGTTTTTAGCAGAAAAGGAAGTCAGATACCAAGAATGAGAAGAATTCAATACACTGTTGCTAGCTAGAAGGAGGGGGCCATGCGCCAAAAAATGTGGGTAGCTTCTAGTTTAGAGTGGCCTCTGATAACAGCAAGGGAATGGGCACATCAGTCCTATAACCACAAGGATCTGAATTCGGCTAACAAACTAAATGAGCCGAGAAGCACATTCTTTCTATAGAGGCACCAGACAAGAGCCCAGCCTGGATGACTTGATTTCAGCTTATGACACCCCAAGCAGAGAACCCAGTCTTGAACTTCTGACCTACATAACTATAAAACAATACACAGGTGTGATTTTAAGCTGCTAAACTGTGGTAATTTGTTAATCAGCAACAGAAAACTAATTATGATCATCCTGTACTAGAAAGTGCTTTCTCTGCAATGACCGAATTCTGCAATGATATGTTTTTTACTGACTCATTTGAATAGTATCATACAAGCCTTCCTCTGCCTTTCCCAAATTTATTTTACTGTTTTCGTTTTCATTGCCCATGGAAATACTGTCCAGGAAAATTCCACCCAAAATTAGTTTTTGCATATGAAAACAAGATAAGGTAAGGTACCAAGGAGAAAGTTTCTTTGGACAGTATGCAGCTTATAATTATTGCCATCTTACTCATTAGGAGCAACAAACCCCACAAAGATAAATAAAAGGATAAAATCATCAATGACCAAAAAAGGTCCACGTTCTTGCCAATAAATTTGTAAAACATCAAAAAAGATATAATACAAATCAAATCAGATACTGAAACTGTATTCAAATTCTCTTATAAGAACTTATTATCTCAACTTGGAAAACAATCAAATAAATATGTACACTGAGTCAGAAAATTATTTTAATAGTTACAAAAGCATCTTCTTCTTCTTCTTTTTTTTTTTTTTTTTTTACAGAATCAGTATAAAATAGCAGTTGATTTCTCCATAATTATCAG
The DNA here is from genome assembly GCF_011800145.1 of Mirounga leonina. NCBI lineage: Eukaryota > Metazoa > Chordata > Mammalia > Carnivora > Phocidae > Mirounga > Mirounga leonina. The sequence continues at coordinate 89,317,514 of NW_023270268.1, read as the reverse complement.
AATTATTTGTACTTAAGGTCTTGGCTAAGTGGGGCCAAAATCAACAAAAGGTCTTGGACTGTTGGCTCAGAAATCATCCTAGGAAGCCCACCTTGTTGATGTCTGTCATGCTTAGCTCTTATGAGATGTCCCGGTCCTTTATTTAAAAAAAAGTATCTTTTTATTCATTCTTTGGAGGCTTGAAGTGAATTCGGCAGCGTTCATTAAACACCTAAGATATTTAAACAGAAACAAAAGTCGTTGAGTCATCTTGTATAAATCAAGCCTGGAACTAAATTAAATTTGGTATGGTTCAGGAGGATATAACCATTTTTATCCCAGGTCAACAAATTTAGGGAACAGAAAATTTTCCTCATGAGTTCAAAGTGACTTATAGGCGCTAAGAATACAGAAGACTTTGATATCCATTTATAAGACAATTTTGATTTTTTAATAAACTTTATATTATTCAAGGAAAAAATCATCACAAGCTAGCTTTAGTAACTAACAAACATTTTCATTACATATTCTAGACAGTTAGACAAAAATATCTGAAATGATTTAAGATAAAGCTTTTTTCCCTCTTTTTGTAATGTAGATTTTATTTAGATATCTGTTGTGATTTTCTGAGTATGGGATCTTTTTCACAAGTAGGTATACTTGAAGAGAGATCAGGCCTTTGCTAAATTGTGTAAATTTATAAAATGTTTTGTTCTATTTACCTTGCTTCCTAAAAATCTAAACAAATAATATATCATAAATGTTAAAAGAACATTTTTCAGTGTCTGTCAATATGGGACTGTGTTAAATAAAAATTTTGGTATAGCCATTCAGTGGACTATAATGCAAACATAAAAGAATAAGGAAGCTCTGTGTGTTCTGATGTGAAAAAATCTCCAAGATATACTAAAGAAAAAAAAGTGTGGACAGTACACTTTCATAGATGTGACAAATGGGAAACAGACATACATAAAATTAGAAAAGGTGCAAATATCTAAAGCATGTATCATTTTTTCAGAAGGAAAGGAAAGGAGGTGGCTGAAATGGAGGAATGAGAAGAATTTTTATCATATTTCGTTTAATATTTTTAAAAAAATTTAATCGTACCTAAAAATTGTAAGTGTCCAAATAAAAAATTATACAAATCTAAAAGAATTTCTTCTTAGAATTTACCCTCATACTTCATTGACATAAGGAACAAATTATTTTTAAGGTTAAGAAACAAAACAAAACACACACAAAAAAACCTATATTGGACACTGTGGACTATCATAAAAAAATAAAAGAAAAATCTACATAGGGAGCTTTTACGGTAGTGGTATTATTCAATCTCTTAAGCTGGGTGGTAGATACATGAATGTTCATTTTATTAATATTCCTTACATGCTATGTTACATACTCTTTGATATGTGTTATCTCACAATTAGAAGAAAAAATGTAGAAATTATATAGACCCTTTCTGGCCCTTTCGTCTTATAGCTCATTTCTTGTCAGTTCCCAGCCCTGACATTTCCCTTAAGTTCCCAATGCTCAAATCGGAGGCTTCAGATTAGTGGCCTTGGCACCCTGGGTGGGATGATATATATGACTTGGCCAAACTTCTCCAAATCCTTTTTCTAAATGCCTTCCTAACCACTTTTGCTGACCTACTGCACCGTAGCTACATTTTCTTTTTTTAAATCAAGTAGGGAACCTAAGTTTTTGTAGACTGGATGGAGCATATTTTCTTTAAAACTAGTATCAAATCTAAAAATGCTTCACTTGAGCGGCACCTAGGTAGCCAGTCTTAAGCACCTGCCTTCGGCTCAGGTCATGATCCCCAGGGTCCTGGGATGAAGCCCCATATCGTGCTCCCTGCTCAGCGGGAAGCCTGCTTCTCCCTTTCCCACTCCCCCTGCTTATGTTCCCTCTCTCACTGTGTCTCTCTCTGTCAAATAAATAAATAAAATCTTTAAAATAAAATAAATAAAAAAATAAAAATGCTTCACTTGGGGTGCCAGTCGGTTAAGTGGCCAACTCTTGATTTCAGCTCAGGTCTTGATCTCAGGGATTTGAATTCAAGCCCCACTTTGGGCTTCACACCAGGCACGGAGCCTACTTAAAAATAATTTTTAAAAATAATATTAAGAAATAAAAACGTTTCCCTCATCCCACTACATCTGACATATATCAACCTCTCCATTGGGTTTTTCAAACTAGATATTCATTGTACCCCTCCCCTATGCCATCCCAAGAGTAAATATTATCTCTCTGGAGAACATAAATGAACAAGTAACACCAGAATCTTTCAAGTAGCAAACACCTTCTCACGTTGGTAGAAAGGGCAAGAATAGGAAACCTTGGCAAAGAGGACAGAATAAAGAAAAGTGATACGGCAAAGAAAATCAATTTGTACTTTGCAATTTATTCATAGCTCTGCAAGTTGGGACATTCTAGTTTGTGTTCAGTTAACCTCTCTCTGTGTTTAACCTCATTCCATTGGTCAATTTCAAAGGATGAAACAGAATTTTCAGTTAATTCCTTCAGATTTAATAGATTATTTCCCTTCAGAAATCTTTGAATTTTTAGAGAAGGGTATACAGATATACCATTTCATACAACTAAAGTCAGCATTTTATGATTTTTTGACTACAGGTAAAATCCTGGAATCCTGGTCCTCCAATCTAATTCCTATTCAGAACTACACAGGTGGTAATAAGGAACATGTGAACCAGGGAGCCATAAAAGGCCCTATTATCAGATATCAGAAAAGTTATGTACAAATAAGTTCTATGATCAATATGTTAGAAAGCAAGCAACTGCAAAGGGTAGCTAACGATATGAATTTATGCAAAGTAATAGGGCTCAAAAAGGCTAATTTTAACATATAACACCACTGAAGGTTCTAAGTTAATTAGTAATAACCCTAAATAACAAGTATGCCCATAATTAGTATTAAGAAACATAAAGAATGTCTCCAGTTCTGTTACCATGACAGGTCATACAATCTACCATATGACTGTAAAGCTGATTTTTATAAGCTGGCTCTATTTGGATGCCAACTGCACCCTTTCTCAAAGTTAAAACCTTCAGTTGCTTATAAATGAAAGATGTCTAAAAAGGCCCAAGGCACTCCTTACTCCCCCTCCCTTGGTTTCCCCTTGCTAGTTCAGTTTCCTTCATAGTTCTCTCCAAGAACCAGCATTATTTTATACCTTCCAGCTCCTGTCATTTACAACTTCTTCAACATTCAGTTCTGACTGCATCCATTTCAACTGCAAAAAGGAAAAAAAAATAAAAGTTAGAGTTATGAAAATTCAAATTAAAGAACTAAAACTAAATTCTATTTATAGTTTCCTAATAAAAGGAGCTCCTGCTGCAACATTCTTTGTTAATGGTATCACCTGGACTAGATATTGGACACAGCCCATTCTCCCCATATCTAATCAGCTGTTAAATCTTCTAAAGCCATGGTTCTCAAGCATATTATAATCACCTTGAGAGTTCTTAAAAAAAAAAAAAAAATGTCCAGGTAGTTCACAAAAGGAATACAAATGGCCAATAAATGTATTTTTTAAATGTACAATCTTACTAATGTTTAAAGAAATGTAAGCTAAGCCATAATATGGCAAAAATTATTAAAAATGGGTACGTCTGATAAAACCTACTACTAGTAAGGGTATGAAAAAATATACACTCATACACATTCTTAGTATGGAGGGCAATTTGGTAAGATTTATAAAAACATAAATTCACATGTCATTGCACTCAAGAATTCTAGTTCTAGTTACTGATCCTATAATAGTGATTTGCAAAGACAGCACAGAGGAATAAAAAGAAGGAGGTGGCAATCTAATTTGGATGAAGAAAAAAAAATCAGGAAGAAAAACAGAAAAGAGAAGGTGAATACATAAGGCCCAAAAGATCTAGAAAGGCATGATCTTTCACCTTGAGCATACAGCCAGAGGTCTGAGGTTAAAGATGCTAAAGTCTTTCTAACTTTCTTGATAACTGCCAACCTAGTTACACCATCAGAAAAGTAACCAATTCCATTGCCAGGCCCACACAGCGGGGCCCATCATACTCCTAGTCACAGAGACTTAAAAGAAAAGAAGCTAGCTAGTTCCAGGAAGGAGGCTTGAAAATATTCAGGAAAATTAGGAGAAAAAAGCATGAGCTACAGGTCGAAGCAGCCAAGAGGTTAAAACTAGGATGATTTCCTTAGGCCAAAGTCAAGACTCAGGCCAGGAGACTTGGGAACAAAATGCCAGAGAGCTAGACAAGATCTAGGCAACCATGAGTCAGGGACCCAGACCAAAGAACCTGATTAGTCAGGAGCACAGCTCAGGCAGGACATTTAAGCAATGCACATATAACACTAATAAGACAGGAACTTAGTACTGATCCACTGGCCCCTTGTAAACTCCACTGGCCCCTTGTAAACTCCCTTGCTAGACTCAGAAATAGTGTCAGAGTATACACAGGGACAAAGGACTCAAACTAGAACAAGAGGAAGGACTGCATTTCTGACAACCAGTATTGTGCTAAAGTAGTAACAAGCCTGAAGAAGCCCATCTGCTTATATGAAAGCAACCTCAGTTTCAGATTATAATCAGCTACATGGAACAGAAATCATTAAAACTTCACTGATCTGTCAAAGCCTGGACTGAATGACAAAAAATTAACAAGCTCAGTCAAAAAACTGGGTCATGGGATGCCTGGGTAGCATAGCTGGTTAAGCCTCCTCCAACTCTTGGTTTCAGCTCTGGTCATGAAGTCAGGGGCATGAGATCAAGCCCTGCACTGGGCTCTGCACTCAGTGCAGAGTCTGCTTGGGATTCTCTTTCCCTCTCTCTCTGCCCCTCCTGCTCATGCTCTTTCTCTCAAATAAGTAAAATAAATCTTAAAAAACAAAACAGGGTTACAACATGCCACTAGGACAATCTTCATAACTGCTCTCAAATATTTAAAGGGAGGTCATGCAGAAATGGGTTTAGACTTATCCTATATACCTGCAGAGGGAAGATTAAGGAGCAATAATCACATGTTACAGGGAGGCAGATTTTCACAATATATAAGAAAATCTCTGAACAATTATAACCATCTAAAAAGAAAATGCACTGTTACAGAAGACTGAAGTACTCCTCCTCCCCTGCCCCCTTAAGTAGTGGTTAAACAAAAGGTAGAAACCACTGGTTGGGAGATATTGTAAGGAGGATTAATGTAACAAACATGGAGTCCCAGAGACTCAAAAAGGAAAGGAAAGCAACTACTAAGTGTATCAGGGATATGCAAGCTCTTACACACATTATATAATTTAATCCTAATCCCTAAAAATGAAAGTGTAAGAAGTCTTGACACCATTTTACAAACTAAAAATCTGATTACTTCAGGGCAACTAATTTATAAGTTTACAAACCCACCACATGGTGGATGGGATTTATTCCCTAGAACTATCTGCCTTTATAATCCAAGAACAGTTTTCTCTATTCTTGAATGCTGCAGATATTACAACCAACTTCTACATGCCACCAACAAAATGCTACCTCTGAGATGGTTGTTTTTGAGGCTCTAGGTCTTAAACTGGTAAACTTCCTTTCAAAGGCCACTAATAGGTGACATTATAGTTATGTTATATAGGTTATATAGTTTCAGCAAGGAATGTGCTTTTTCTGCGTTAAGGACTCAGGGAAAGAACTGGGACTTTCAGACTGGTGTTTCTGCATATAAATAAAGTATGTTCACTTAAGTAATGAGAATTTGACTATCAGTCACAGTTTAATGTACAAACACTGAATCCAGAGTCAGAAGAGATGGGTTAAAGTTCCAGCTCTACCACTTACTAGCTTGTGACTTTGGGGATGTCAGTTAGTATCTCTGAGTCTCAGTTTCCTCATTCAGAAAAGGAAGAGGTAGAGCTGGATCATCTCTAAGAGTTCTCTTTCTGATTCCATAATCTTCACGACAAACTTGAAAATTAAAAAAAAATTCAAGCTTCCTTACTTGGTTAAGTACTACTCATGGTCACCCTCTAGTTCTATACAGTATCAGTCTAGAAATCTACCTTTTATAATTCGCTAACTGGTTTCTAAAACTACTCCTTGCAACAGTCATCCTGGTGATTCTCTCTGGGCCCTAAAGGCTAAAGGGCAGAAATGAGGGTGGACCAAATTATGTGATAGGTCACTCCCAAATACTCAGTGGCTTCTGAACTTTGCTCTCCACTAACAAGAGTCATTCTAGTCTTTGTTTGACTTAACATGCAAATAGTGAGTTTCAGGTTTCAGATACAACAGCCCTGCCCCACTGTTTCCTTTGTCAATACCTTCAAAAGTCTGTTAAAATACAAAATCCAAAAATAATTAGATTTTAACCTGCTTTATATAAATTATCTGTAAGACTTTAAACACTGAGTAAGATGACCATTACAGCAAAAGATCACTGTCTGAGGAACCCACCACTGCCTGATGAATGGGCAGGTATGGAACACAGGACTGAAGCAGTCATCATGAACTAAGAGAACAGTGAAGACAGGGGATGAATCTCATACCCAGCAAGCTGCATCAGTGGGATGACTGAGCAAGTGCGCATACTCACGTGGGCAGTTATAAGAATAAAGGCTTGAGAGATGATAAGGTCCCCTTTTCAAAGTTTGGCTACATCTACTAAACAAAGGGCAGACTTCATGACTGTTTAGTAATGAAAAACACAATTCCATCCCATACTGGATTTTCAGTCACCTGACATGCAAGGATCAGTAAGTCACCTATGGTGCCATCTTAAAACACAGACATGATTTTGATAATTGCTCAGTGGTCATGTAGGAAAAAGCCCCTCTTCTTAGGTAATGACCAACATATGTAAGGGGCAAAGGAACCATGTACCCACCATTCTTGCCAAATGGCTCAGGAAAAAAAAAATGCCTACATGTGGTAGGAAGGGGAGGAAAACAGGGAAAGGTGGGAAGGAGGAGGGAGAAGGAGGAGTGGAGAGAATGTATTGCAAAGCAGGTGGGGCAAAATGTAAACGATGGGTGAATATAGGTAAAGGGTACATAGGTAAAGGGTACACGTGAGTTCCCTGTACTATTCTTGCAACTTCTCTGTAAGTTTGAAATTATACCAAAATAAAAAGTTACTCTTTAAGCACCACCCCCAAAGGGAAGACAGCAATGCGCTCCACATAATAAAATACCACACACATTTCAACTATTTTCTTGACATTTCACCATTAAGGGCTATAAAGAAACAGTTCTGTTCCGTTTATTATACTTTGAGGTCCACATCCTATCTACATTAGCTAACTTTGGGAAAATAAGCCTTCCTCCGACCTAGCACTCAGTGGACATTTACTGTTTTCTTTCTTAAAAGCAAAAACTGCAGGGATGGAAGATGAAATGGAAACAAAAAAGTGTCCAAGAACAGCCAAAGACCCATAGCAACTTCTCTGCAGTAGGGAAATAAATTATAATGAGGTTCTAGTGTATGTGGTTATATTCAAATAGTACTATATTTTTATGGCTGAAGAGGGTAACATTCTGAAATATCTGTACTGCATTTCAGCAAATTTGTACAGATGAAACCAGAGGTAACTATTCTCAAAATGTAAATATATTTGAAAAAGTTTATTCTCAAGTCAAGCCTTTAAACACTGATACAGGTATGATTTCCCTAGATTTTCTGATGTGGTGGTGGTAGGTCTATACCAATCCTTTTATCTTTAACATATAAATAAATGGAAAGAAAATATGACTACATGCTTAAGTTAAAGCTGCTACACTGCATATATGCATGAAATGCACATTAACTTACCAACTAATATCTAAATGTAATAAAATAAAGCCCACTAAAAATGAAGTATTACTCTCCTGGTCATTTTTTTTTTTTTAAAGTAATGACCATTTCTTACTCTCAAATTTTCATATTAAAAACTGCCTTCATAAAATCTTAAAAAAAAACAAACAAACCCTGCCTTTATTAAATTTGGAAATCTTTGGCTCAGAAATGTAAATCTTGTTCGACTTACCTTTGTCTGTTCTTTCCTAAGTTGCTTTAATAACGTTAAATCATCCAAATTCTTTTCTCTCTCTTCTCGGAGGTGTTTTACTACTGATGAGGTCTGAGCTATACAATTTTTTATGACTCTGTCCCTGCTGGCATGAGCCTCCTTCAACTAAAAGAACAAAGGCACAAAAGAGAAAAATCACACCAATTTTTTACATTTTAGTCTTTTTTAAAAATCCTATTTTTAGGTTATAGAAAGGTAATACTTTCTAAACTATTTTTAAAAACTGAATCTTTGGAAGCGAAGATTTTGCTGAACCAGCTAAATCACCTAAAAACAGATCAAAGGAAGCACTTCTCCTGGTGGAAAGTACGTGGTCAGGTTGCCTTCTTCCTCAGTATGCTTCTGGGACTTCCCACTCCTCTCCCTGCATTTCCCACAAGCGGCTTTTCATTTCAGTCCCTTCTCCCTACATTTCTCTCCCCAGTTTTCCCGTGTTGTGTTCTTCTACCCTCCACCCACCACCCCCCCCACACACCTCCAGGGCTACTACTGCTATTCTTCCTCTCTTTTTTTGTCCTTTCATGGTTTTCTCCAGACCCGTGTTGTCACTAGGTGCAAGAAATTGCAAATTAAGTGATGTAGAAAAGCAATTTGTTACAATAAAAAACAAAGAATGCTATATTTACCTATGCAAGACAGAGTCCTTTCCAAGATTTTAAAGTTCAAGTATTAATACAGAAAAATTGTGTATAAGGTACAGACTACTGGTTCCACCAACTGTGTGAACTGACTGAAAGGACATCTGGCAGGGCAATTCTTTACTAAACTTTCATCTTTATGTAACAAATCCAATAAAACAATTTGCATCTATTTTCTTCCTTGATTCACAAAGTATGATGGTCATGACTCCCATGATCATAACCAAATTCTGATGACACTCCAATAATCTGGGGGAGAGGAAAAACAAAGTACTAAAATAATATGTAATTGCCATTATAATTAATGGAGAATTAAAAAAGGTGACTCACCTTCAACTAAAATTTAGGTGTTAACTTGCTCCAAGTAATCATGTTCTATTATTCCTTCTTCCCTCTGAAGAGAGAATATCTTAATGCTACGCTAGTGACAGTTATACTAGGGATAACCTAACCATTATACATATATTTATATAACATTTAGGACTAAACCATTCTACAAGCATTCTTCATAAGTTACCTGAAACACATCTCTTAAATGATCATCTCTGGACCCTGAAGTTAAGAATTACTGGTCTAATATGCACCAGGAAAAAAATAAACTTTTGCATTTCTAGAGTACAGTAATACTAAAAGTGCACTGGTTATAAATCATACCTATGTGAAGAGAAGGAAATTAAAATAGACATTAGCCCCACCTATTGTAAATTTCTCTAACATGCTAATTTTTTTCACTGTAATAGTTAGGATTCACAAGGACAGCCCAAGGCCTATATTTTATTGGCTAATATGCTGCTTCTGTTACTTGGTTCCTCCTTCAGGTATAATTCCAGAAAATGAAAGGAACCATTGAAGGTAGGAAACTTCCCAAAATAGAGTAAGAAGAACCATCATTAGAGTTAAGAAGCTCTCCCTGTTGTGAGACTGGCTAAATAATTAGTATTTCCAGGCTTCAGTTTCCTCTTTTGCAAAATTATGGATTATGAGTAAATCATCACTAACATCCTTTCTACCTCTAAAATTTAAGGGTAACTTGACTCAATACACTGCTCAGATGTCAGATGCTACTTAATCACTTTGATATTTTGTCTAAACCCCCAATAATTGGTGAAATCGCATTAGCACCAACTAGGAGTCTGTCACAGTATTTTCATTTTTCTATCTGCATTTTAAAATCTAATTCAAATTGTGTACATTTCACATTAAAATGTTCAATATTTTCCATTCAGTCTCTCTCACCACAGAGTTTCCTCCCTTGGTTGGGGGATTTCATCCACTGTTCCCCTCTTTAACTTGGCCCCTTTCCTGTGGATACACTTCTAGCTGAAGACCACCCTCCTACTCTCACCTGCGTACTCTTCCTTCAGATTAGCCCCACTGTGAACCCACTCCCCTGTGGACAGAAATTACTGAGCAAATCATCTTTTACTCTGTATTATCAATTATTTTAGTCTAGCTTTCACGACCATCCTTCAACAAAATTCAGAATTAAAAGCCATCGGCAAGAGGAATATGCATGGACTTCTGTACACGTACGTCAAAGAAATGAGGACGCTTGAGAACTCTACTAAGACTGTGTGACATAAGCCTACCAGAGAAAAATATAGCATGAAACCAGACTTATTAGCTCATTAGTAATTCAGATGTTTCAGAAGTTGGGTCACATGAGAATTGTTTCTATATACAACGTGCTTGTCAAAGGAATGAAGATAAAATTCATCAAGAAACTTGGCAAGGTAAAAGGCAAGGCCTTTGGTTAGAGGAGAAAATTCCTGAACGATAACCATTGTCATAACCATACTTCCCTTGATTTGGGGTAAGCAATTCTGAAATGAAGGCATTTGGGATGGGGCAGGAAAATGATTCAAAACTAGTCTAACAGTGGTCTACCTAGGACTTCCCAGTTTTATTTTACTTTATCAAAACTCTAAGAACTTCTTTTAGTCAAATTTTCACCTACTATATCTTTTAACCATTATTTTAAAACAATGCTTTTTGCCTTTAAGGGAAACAATGCCAACAGTTTTCCTGATTATTATACCTTTTTGGTGTTTTTCTTTACAGAACAAAGGTTGATTCTAAATTAACTCTATACTAAATTCTCATTTCCCAAACATCATTTGCTTCAGAACCCTGACAATGACCCTTGGTTTAACTATCATTAAAAACAAAATAAAAATTACAAAAAAAAAAATTTTTGTCATGGCACTTTGTTTTAAATCTTCCCCTAGAACTTCTGACAAAAGGAGGCAAAGGGAAACATATCATTTAAACACATATTCCAAAAATTCATTATATTAAAGAGATACCTTTAAGAATTACCCTATATCAATCACTGTGACACCAGTAATAGTTTTGCATTTGTAAAGCACTATTCCAAGTTCATAGACTTTTTAAGGTTCAGCATTGATCTTCATGTTTATCTTGAGAATAAACAATAAACAATGTACAGTTAGAAAAACTTCACAGATTCAAGGGAATACGCTCTAATAAGAGTATCTCACTGAAATTATTTTTATTAAGAGTATACTTTTAAGATGTGGAATTTCTACAATTAGTGCTTCATAATAACTTTGCTAATCATCTGCTATGAAGAAGTATTATCATTAGAGAGTACAAACATTCCTTCCTCAGCTATAGAAGGAAGGGCTGGGGCTAAAGGAAGTCAAGATAACTTTAAGCAACCTGGATGTTTCACAGAGTTCCACCCTTAACTGAGACAATATTTAAGGGAACTCAGTGGGACTTCTTAGCATGGGCATTCTGCCGCAGGCTCAATCACTGGCAAAAAAACTGCTAGATAAACCATCCTTTCTCTGATGGTCATGTTGCTGGAGCCCTTTAGGGTACAGACAGAGAAAAACCCAAACACATACATAAGAATATCCAAAACAGAAAGATCCTAAATATCCAAAACAAAAGGTTCTAGTATGCAAGATTATTCTGGTTCAACAAAGGGATAAGAAATAATAACAACAACAGTAATAGAAGCAGCAAACATTTACATGTAAGACATTTAGTACAGTAAGCACCTCATATTACCTCAGTTAGGTCTCTAACAACCTTATGAACTAGGTACTATTATGATATTATTTTACAAATAAGGAAGCTGAGGCAAAAAGTTATGTAACATGTTCAAGGTTACCAGCTAGGAAATAGCAGAGGTAGGATTTAATCTAGATATGGAATCCATGTTGTTAATCCCTACACTATAAATCTTCAAGTTAATAAAAAGATTGTAAAAGGAAACAACTGAATAGATTATAGAGATTATATGGGTAGTGAGATCATAAATTTCTAGTTCTTCAGACAGAGCTACCCAAAGAAATTACGTGAACTGTCAAACAACCTCAAAATAAATTAGGGCTTGGGACTCTGGCTCCCTACTTCCAATACTGGATTCTATTCATTAAAGCCCACAACCTTGGAATTTTCAAGCCACAAGAATTACCTGACCACTCAATGAAATTACATACTTTCATATAAAAGCAGAATAAAAATTATCAGCAATTATTAATGCTTTGAATTTAATTGATATGAATAAGCTATCTAAAACTGACTTTTTTTTTCATAACTGAGAAATAAAATTTAGGTTTTAAGTATTCCTTGTGCTAAAGAAGCAAATGCCATTTGAACATTAGCTTCCAAGTTAATGAAAAGATGTAAGTAAATTATGAAAAAATACTTAGCTACATTATTATTATTTCCTTTTGCTTTTGGAATTTATAGAGACAATAAAGGGAATCTTTAAGAGGCAATGAAAAAATATGTACTTGAGAAACCAAAGCCTCAGGAAAGGACAATTTATCTGTGGCTTCTCGCCCAACTGCCAAGTCTATTCCCCTTCCTGATGACTGAGGAAAGAAAAAAGATATAGAAAGCGTGAAGGGTTTTAATTCTTCGTTGTATCAGGTGTCTGGCTTCCTAGGATTGATTCATTCAAAGCCCTTGCTCTTGTTTCACTGTTTGACTCGACTGTTTCACTCTCCCCTTCATTCGCTGGTGCGTAAGGTTTCCTTAAGTTAAAGGCTACCCATGAAGGGGCTAAAAAACTGCTCTCATTCCTTAGAATGATCTCTTCATAGACTTGTGCATAAGATCACACATTTTCTTTAGTTTGTAGCAACCAGATCAAAACTTGTACACACCCTCAGATGTAGGCAAGAAAACATGAAGATGCCACACTTTTATCCAGTTTAATTATATGTCAATTGGTTTTTTATTTTGCCTGCAAAGAAAGGCATAAAGGAAGCACAAAAGACTCAAAAGATTACACTTACAGACTCATAAAGTTGTTTACAGGTTTGGCTTGCATCAATTTTCCCTGCAAAGGAAGCTGTTGGAACCGTAGTGTTTAATTCATGTACTATTCTGTCATCAATCGTCCTCATCACCTTGAGTAATTCCTATATATGTTTAAAATAAAAGAATAATAACCTGAATGGAAAGTTAAGTGATAAAAAAGAAACATTTAAACAAACAAAAAAACCCATAAAGCTCTTGGATATTTTACAACTTTGTAAGTTAGAAGTAGAGAAACCATGCTAAATTTAGTGCAACCACAGGATAATCTTTATTACAAGAATAGGTAGGTTATGTAATAGTAATTCTAAGAATGGGCACCAACTCTGTTTCTTGGCTCAAATGTGACCATCTCAAGGGTCAAGATTGTTTTATTCACTTTTAAACCCCACCTGCTGACACAGTGCTTAGCAAACTGTGTGTGTGCTCATTCCATCCCCAGCATACAGCCAATAAAGGGTTCTACTGAACTCGATTACTCAAATTGTCCCAAACAATCCAACATAACTGCTTGCTCTAGTCCCTCTTTGCCTGTCATTCTAAAATGTGGTGCTAGACAGAAAAATTCTGTAAAGATATACAAGAAAACTCAGTAGTAGTTCACTTGTAAGAAATTAACCTATAATCTTTTAGTCTTTTTGTTTTTTTAGCTTTTTAATATGATTGTATATTATTTCTGTAACAAAAAAAAAGTAAAACAAAGCATGCTGCTTGAGAAGGAATCAAATCTCTTCATGGCTTTCTTGTTCTTAGAACAAACAAATTAGTTTTACCTTTTCTTAGTGACCCTACGCACATTTCCCAAAGATCTCTTCCTCCTGAAAAGGCTCCCAACTCTCACAAAACCAACCAAAAGAAAAATAATACCAAAAGGGCAGAGGATTTAGAAAGACTCTGGTAAGTATACCTACCCAGGATAGTCCCTTCTCTCTACATTTTGATTAGGGTACTTCTTTTCACTTGTCACTAGAGAAAGGCTGGGCAACAGTTACACTCCGTCTCCAGAAAACACAAACTCTAGAACCAGTTTCTAGGAATATACCCTTTTCTTTTCTTTTTGTTTCTTAAATTCTCCTTTCTGCACCCCAGCCCAGCAAAATATAATGACTGAAAAATCATCAGGAAAACTGAAGTATATAATGCTAGAAATATACATATTAAAAACCCCCAACAAGTTAACAGTCAATACTAAAGTGTGTTAAAAGCAATTTTGCTTGATCCTCTGCCTCGCCTCCTTCAACATACCAACCCATTTCTTTCCTTTGCCAGACTGAAATCCATGAGTGAAACTAACGTCTTCATTTGTTTCTTCATCCATTTGTTAAAATAAAAACTTTTATTATGATTAAAGTATTACATAGTCATTTTAGGAAAATTAATAAAACTTACAAATAAAAATCATCCACAGTTAACCATTATTAATATTATAAGATGTACCTTTAGTTTTTTCTGTACATATCTATGAATATTTTTATAAACCTGAGGTCCTTTGTAACACTGTAAAGTCCTGCTTTACGACATTATACCACGAGCATTTTGCCCTTGTTACTAAAAGTGCCTTGAAGACATTTTTAATAGTTGGCAGAATCCTGTGGAGGTATCACAACCTGTAAGACCACTTCCCCAATAATGAATATTTAGGTGTTTCCAATTACAAAAACCATTTAAGCCATCCGGTCTAAATCTGCAGTTCAGATTCTGTTCCTATCAGTCTATTAAGCTTTAATTAGTAATTTAGTGGCCTTTTTTAGATCTCAATCTAGAAGTTAAACCGCTTATAGAAGGCTCATAATTTAGACTAATAAAACACAGGCAAATGTCAGGTCTAAAACCAACTTCACTATCTTACCCCCTCCTTCTGTATCTCTCTATTTTTGTTAATAGTATTATGCTCTATAAACTGGAATTCTTAAGGAATAATCTCAACATATTCACTAAGCAACCACCACTTTAAATGTTTTTTGTACAATGGAAGATATACGTGTATATATGAGTGGCAAATTCCAAACAAATGGTGGCAGCACCATTTAGTATCAAAAACCAGGTAAGTAAGAAGTAGTGGCAGACAAGGACCTTCCTTGCCAACTTTAGCACCTGCAACTTGACTATTCAAAAAGAAGAAGATGAAGCAGCAGCAGCAGCCTCCTTTAAAAATCTCTTTTCCCCTAACTAACTTGAAATGATCTTCTGAGACTGAGGTTTAAGTTACATCTTTTAGATAAAGCTTTCCCTGAGCAATCAGGTATTGATTGGTGGTGGGTATTGAGCAAAGTCCTCGGCAATCTTTCTTCTTTCAACATATGCAGCACTTAGAATATAGCACAATTCATTTACTAACTCACTCTTCATTCAATAAACATTTGGTAATGTCTAGTATGTGTCAGGCACCGTTCTAAACACCAGGGCTACAGTGGTGAATAAAACAGAAAAGGTCCTTGCTCTCTGGGAGCAAAATTCTCATAGGGGGAGACAGACAATAAGCAAGTACCTCAATAAACAAGATAATTTTCGTACTGAATACTATGAAAAAGAAAACAAACAGGTAATGGGATAAAGAATGACAGTAGGGCTAAGAGGCTAGCACTTTAGATGAGGAGATCAAGAACGGCCTCTCTGAGGATGCAGCATTTGAGCTGAGAACTAAATGATACGAATGAGCCAACTGAAAGAACACCTGGGGAAGTCAGTCAAAAATGATGAGGCAAGAACAAACTTTGGGGTATATGAAGAACTAAAACAAGGCAAGTGGGCTGGGAGTGAATATGGGAGAAAGTGGTGTTAGGTGAGGTCAGAGAAAGTAGAAAATGAGGGACAACAGAGACCAGGGAAACAATGAAGGATTCTGTTCTAAAGGAAACAGGGTTTTAGACAAGGGAATGCTATAACATGATTAATTTTTTTAAAAGATAACTTCGCCTGGGGCCCCTGGGTGGCTCAGTTGGTTAAGCGACTGCCTTCGGCTCGGGTCGTGTTCCCAGAGTCCTGGGATGGAGCCCCACATCTGGCTCCTTGCACAGCTGGGGGCCTGCTTCTCCCTCTCCCTCTACCTGCTACTCTACCTGCTTATGCTGTGTCAAAAAAAAAAAAAGAAGAAGAAGAAGAAGAAAACTTCACCTCTATGTGGAGAATGGATTATAGAAAGGAGAATGGAAACAGGGTGACCATATAGCAGACTGCTGCGGTGGTCTAGGCAAGAGATAAAGATAGTTTGATTGGGAGGTAGCAGTAGAGTTAGGGAGAAGAAGCTGGATTCTGGATATATTTTGAAAATAGAGTGGATAGGACTTGCTGACGAACTGGTGGTGGGTATTGAGAAAAGAAAACAAGATTGACTGTTAGCTTTGAGGCCTGAGCAACTGAATGGATGGTAGTGCCATTAACTGATGTTGGGGAGAGACTGGGGGAGGAAAAGATTTGGAAAGAATGAGAAGATCAAGGTTCTGTTATGACATACAGGATATGTGATGATATTTAGAATTATTGTTAATTGTATGTGATACTGGTATTGTGTTTAAAATTACCATCTTTTGGAGATACAGACTGAAATATTTATAGAAAAAAAATAAGGTTTCTGGGGTATGCTGCAAAATAATCTGGATAGAATGGGGGAAGTGGTAGAATATAAATGAAACAAGAGTGGCCATGAATTGATTGTTGAAGCTAAGGGTTGGGTACATAGTGATTCATGGTAGCAACTCTCCTTTTGGATAGGACTGAAATTTTGCACACAAAAAAGTTTTTGTCTCTTTTTTTAAAAAAGGTTCTGTTCTGGACGTGTTAAGTTTGAGATGCTTATTAAATATCTGAGTAGACAAGTTGAATAGAAAGTTGAAAACACCAGTCTGACACTGAACCAGGCTAGAGTTATATTAACACATTGGTATTATTAAAAGCCATGAGATGAGAAGAGATCACTGAGGGAGACTGTAGGGAATGGGGGGGGGGGTTAAGAAAGAACTCAAGCAATTAAAGTACAGGAGAAAAACTAATATTGCACAAATCAGAAGAAAGGTTGCAAGGAGGGAATGGTCACCTGTGTTGAGTGTTACAAGGAAGTCAAAGAAAGATGTGAACAGAAATTAACTTTCAGAATTAGCAGGACGGAAATCCTGGGTGATCTTAGTAAGAGTCATTTGAATAGAATGTTTAACGAACTGAAAGTTAATGTGGCTTATGTACAGAGAGCAAGAGAAAACAGTATAAAATGAAGCCCACCATTATAGATCACATTGTTGATTTTAATCTTTTTCCTCAGAGAGTGGAGAACCAAAGAAGTGTTAAAGTATGGTGGGGTTACATGATCAAATTTGTACTCTGAATTGATAGCTTAGGTTAAAGTATTAAAATATGGAAAATGAATTAGATAGGAACAAGAGTAAATGCAAAAGCATCAGTTAGGAGATGAACCAGCAATCCAGGTAAAAGATTGCAAAGCTTGACATTCCATGGAATTTTTTGTTTACTCTGAACTTTAACTAGTTTTGAGTTTGATCACTAGCTATATAGCCAAATTCCTCTCCATTAAAACAATGTGGACATAACTGTTAAGTTCCTTATATGGCAATGGGAATTTATCTGCATTAACTAGGTAATTTCACAGTCTTACCAATGGAAACTACAACTGTGGATTTTCAAATATATCAATTCTCAGTGCGCTAGAAAATCATCAATATTTGATCTAGAGCTTGACTTTTAATATGGCAGACGCTAGCTATATGAGGTTATTTTAATTAAAAATAAATAAATAAAAATTTAGTTCCTCAGTTGCACTAGCCACATTTCAAGTGCTCAAGATTTGTTGCTGGTGGATGGCACAAATTCCCACCATCACAGTTCTACCGGACCATGCTGAATTTAAGAAAATATAATGACAACTTCTAAACCGATAATGCACTTGTTAGGGACTGCTGAGAACTATAAGCTATTCTTAAATGTCACAGAAAAGATACTAAAAAAAAGAAAGATAAAGGGGGAAAGGAGGGGTAAGATTCAGAAAGGAATTTCTTGCAAAACCACTAAGGGAGAAGGAAAAGAACTATAAACCACCTCACTAGGTACACATTTCTTCACAGTGTAAAAAGTGCCAGAGCTCTTAAGGCAACTCCAAAAGGGTCTAGAGAAAAGTCTGAATGGCCCTCACAGACTGAGAGCAAATGAAGGTTAACATAGACACCAGAGCGCTGCCATTAAATCATGTGCTATTATTCATAAGGAATTACTGACTACCTATCTGATGCCTGGCTCCAATGGCATCCTCCCTCCCTTTCTCTCTCAAATTCACTAAGAAAATATACAGAAGACACCCCTGAGCAGACATCATACACAATAAACCAGATTCTGATATATCATGAATCTCTAATTTTAGGCTGGCCCTTTAAAATTATTCAGACACTGATCTTGGAATTGCATTTTATGTCTTATCTGTAATAGTGGAGTGAAAATCTCATCCTCTCAGAAGCCAATTGAAGGAGTGCCCATATTTAGTAGGGAGGGGTAGAGAAAACTTTCTATTGCCCCTATAACTACACTCTACCCCTAAGGTTAATCCTCAGGTAAATTCCTTTTACTATTTTGGGCAGCTTCTAGGGTATACGGGGAGCGGTAAAAGGTCTATCACATAACAGTAAAATAAAAATGTACTTCAAAGAATGATCTGGGATTTATTAAACTTTTCCCTCCTCACCCTTTGCCTAAAGGTACCCAGAAGTAGATTCCATTCACATGGTGCTCTTTTCAAACAGACCTTGTTCCTCAAACCGACTTTTTATAGCAATGCTCACACTGTGCTCCCCCCACACCAGAAATAGAGACTTGCCTGCAATTGCCAGAGTCTTCTGACACCTAGCACCCCCAGGCTCAGATTGCAGCTGGACATGTTGCAAAAGGAACCATGACTGATGCTAGAAAACAGTCTATTTCATCTGTACCTAATTACCATAATCAGTTGTGTATAAACAAATAAATATTCCCAACAGAAATACCAAGACTTACACTTTCTGGGAAGAACACTTAGTTGATTTTGTTCAAGTGATATATGAAATGGGTCGGAGATAGGGTCAGGAAGAAGGGAATTCAGGGTGGCAACAGTGGAAAAAAAACAACAACACATAAATGATAAAGAGCTTGATGTGTTCAGGGAAAAGTAAGCCTACGTGGCTGGACAGAAGAGTTCAAATGCGTGTTGGAGGTGGCAGTGGTTGAGGAGAGGGAAACATGAGTAAGGGAGAGTAAGAGATATAACTAAGGAGAAGACTTTGGAACTGGGTTTTAAAAGGTCTTGTATGACATGTTAAGTAGTTTAGACCTAGTCACAGAAGCCTCAAATTAGATGCATGGTTCAGATTCTAAAATTCAGAAGATAACAATATGAAGCCATAGTATTATAGAGATTAAATTGAAGGGGGATATATTGGAGGAAGCAGTGACTGAAGATGAGGAGGGATATTGTGAAGCTAATTGCAAACACGTTCATAGGGGATGAACAAAGACTGTGGCAGTACTGATGAATGTTCCTAACTGACAGAAATGACTCCCTAATCTCACTTGGCATTCAAGGCCTTTCATAATCTGGTTCCAATCTTTTGTGTAATCCCAATTTGTCCCTGTGCAAATCCCGAATCCCAGCAATACTGATTGGCTCTTTCCCCCAAATACATAAAATGTTCTGCCTACATACTGTTCCTTCTACCTAGAATTCCCCTGGTCCTGCCCACCTAAAGCCCAACTTAATTACCACCTCTTGATTTATTTCTCTCACCTGTTATAGCATTTTATTCATATTCTCAATATCTTCTACATGTTTTGTATCCTTGCCTGCATTACGTTCCTTATTTTATATTCTGTCCACTAAGTTTCCCCAAGTGCCTGGTACCTAACAAGTATCTGTTATGAACTGAACTGTGTCCCCTCAACAGCAAATTCATATACTGAAGCCCTAACCCCCAACAGGACTGTATTTGGAGATAGAGCCTATAGGGAGGTAATTAAGGTTAAATGAGGTCATAAGGTTGGAGCCCTAATCCTACAGAACTGGTGTCCTTATAAGAGGAAGAGACACCAGACATCTCTCTCCCACACCCTGGGCACAAAGAGACCATATGAGAACACAGGAATGAGGCTGCAACATGCAAGCCAGAAAGAGATGGTGAACCAGAAACCAACTCTGACTGGACTTTGCTCTTGCACTTTGAGCCTCTGGAACTGTGAAAAAATGAATTTGTTGTTTAAACCACCCACTCTGTGGAATTTGTTATGGCAGCCCTAGCAGACTAATACAATATCCAATAAATTCTTGCTAAATGAGTTGTTCAAATGGAATCCTAGACACTCTATTTTAAACATTCTTTTCTGGATTTTATTTCATTTTAGAAACAGTATATTTTCCAGGAGTGTTAAGTCCAACTTTTACAATGGAAAAATAAGAATTGCAAAAACTTAAAATACTTTCAAAATTCTTAAGCTTTAAAACATGCACCTACTTGGAAAAAAATCAGGACAGTAGTTGTAAGAGGGGAGGAGGAAGGATATATGGGCAGGCACTGACTGGGAAGGGGCATGAGAAACTTTTGGAGGTGGCAGTATTATTCTCTATGTTGGTAGAGGTTTGTACTGCAGGTATAGGTAAATGTCAAAAGAATGGTATGCTGAAGATTAGTGCATTTCACCGCATACAAATTTTACAGAATGAAAGTGAACAAATATTCAATTATAGTTAATGATATGAATAGTGACATGTTCAGGAGTGAATATGGATTTGCAACCTATTTTGAAATGCATCAAAAAAATAAAAAGGGGGGCGGCCCATGGTGGCTCAGTTGGTTAAGCGTCTGCCTTGGGCTTGGGTTGTGATCCTAGGGTCCTAGGATCTAGTCCCGCATCAGGCGCCCTGCTCCATGGGGAGCCTGCTTCTCCCTCTGCCTTTACCTGTCTCTCATGAATAAAATCTTTAAAAATAATAATAAAATAAAATAAATAAGATAAAAAGGCAGGGGCGCCTCAGTGGCTCAGTCAGCTAAGCCTCTGCCTATGGCTCAGGTCATGATCCCAGGGGCCTGGGACTAAGTCCCCCATCGGGCTCCCTGCTCAGTGGGGAGTCTGCTTTTCCCTCTTCTCCTACCCCCTGCTCATGGGTTCTCTCTCTTTCAAATAAATAAATAAAATCTTAAAAAAAAAAAGGTGAATTGATGACTATATTGAGATGGATATGTGATACAGTAATACAGCAAATCACTGATTACAGAATCTAGATATACGTAAGTGTTCATTGTAAGATTCTTTCGACTTTTCTATAGTGTTTGAACATTTTCACAATAAAATTCTAAAGTACCTAAATCTTTATAATAAAAGTACATGATTTCGTGTTTCTCTTCCACAGTATTCAGTGCACTGCTTTTCACATTTAGGGTACTTACATACAAAATGTAATGGTTTCATAGCTTTAAAAAATATTAACTTTAATTGATAATCTGTGAGTATGTCAGTTAACCACAGCTTATAATTTTACCCAATTCATCTAAACCTAAATGTTATACTAAATTTTTACGTTTTACAGCTCCTTCACTTATGTTCATATGTGACTGACATAGTTGGAGCAAATGTTCTTATAATTTAGAATGGGGTTAAATGATATGTCAAGGCAGCTGTGGAAAACCAAATCTGACTTTTAACCCAAGGTATTCTCCATTATAAACCACACACTTGGAAAAGCCCTAGGAAAACTATCTAAAAACTTTCCCCATTTCACTAATGAAACTCATTTTATGATCTTTTTATTTACATTTTTCTGTGAATGGAATGGTTCTGCAAAGAGGGTTTAGCTTTTGCCCCCCTTACATCTTATGTGACTTCCAAAAG
This sequence comes from Mirounga leonina, assembly GCF_011800145.1. Taxonomy (NCBI): domain Eukaryota; kingdom Metazoa; phylum Chordata; class Mammalia; order Carnivora; family Phocidae; genus Mirounga; species Mirounga leonina. Next base: position 89,295,699 of record NW_023270268.1, on the reverse strand, counting down.
AAAAATACGAGTGTTTTTTAAGCACTGTTGGGTATTTTAACAGAGATCCTTTGAAATTTAGTTTGAGAGGGGCGCCTGGATGGCTCAGTTGGTTAAGTGTCCGACTCCTGATTTTGGCTCAGATCATGATCTCAGGGTAGGGGGATCAAGCTCCCCCACTGGCCAAAGCTCGTGCTCAGCGCATAATCTGTTTGTCCCTCTCCCTCCGCTTCTCCCCCGACTTGCGCACAATCTCTCTCTCTCAAATAAATAAAATCTTAAAATTCAGTTTTAGAGATTCAAATAATTATAGAGATGGAAGCAGTTTTAAATGTTACCTAACATAATCTTATTTTACAGATTCAAAAGTTTATTCCTAAGTGTTAAGCAATTAGCTCAAGTTTCCAAAGCTGTTAAAGGCAGAAGTAGTATTAGAACCCAGATCATCTAACTCCCTAACCAGGGCTCATTCTAATAAACCTTAAAGCTATCACTGCTCAGTTATCTGAGCTCATTAACTCAAGTCATAGTACTAATGTGAAAGACCAAGGCCATAAACGGGCCTGTTAACTTAAATATTCTGCATACTTTATTTTCTAATGGTCTTTTTCCATCTTATTTAAGACTTCTAAAAGTATCTGTATTTGTCAGGCACTTTGATCACATTTGAAGTCGGCTGCTGTTGTGCTGGTCTCATCTGAGGAGCAGCTGAAGGGTGAAGAGGGTACAAGTAATGGTGGAAAGACCCCACATAAATTTCTCTGGCCAAATATTTGTCAAATAATTCAGTCTGTTGAGGTTACCTTCAAGAATACCACTCCCTACAAAATGGCTCATAGCACAAAACTTCCTACAGATAGGTCAGTGATACTTGAAATTATTTTTCATTATCTTTGATTAAACATACATTTATAAGGTCATGATTTTTTAAATTCAAGTCTTTGGACAGCACGTTTATGCCTACATTGGAACAGATAACTCTCATAGCAACTTAGTTAGAATCCAGACCCCTGTTCTTTAATTTATAGCTTGGTATTAGCCCTAGACCTCTAGAATTTGAATATATAAAAGATACGGCCTTTTTCTTAAATGTTGCATTTCCTCTAATTGTTAGGTAGGCAGAAGCACCACAGCAGGTACTAAAATCAATCGCCCCTCCAAGGCTCCAAACGTTCTGCCCCACCAAAATAGTAAAACTTTTACTAAGTTTTGTATTGTTTTGTTTTATCAAGCAAATAAGTTCTCCTTCACTTTCCTCTCTCCTACGAATGCTCAACTTAAAGTAGGAGGGGGACCGCAGAAGCTAAGAATTGCGTTCAGGGGGTGGCTTAAAAGGTTGTTACAATCCCTACCATCCGGCCCAAGCTCGGTTTTACTACCTCGGAACCACCCGGAGTTTCCCCGGGCGGTTACTCAAGGTCTGGGCACCGCAGAGAAAACCATGATCCCCACGGAGCTGCCTCGCTCTCTACGGCCAAGCCCGCGCCCCCATGACCTCCAATGGCTGGAAAAAGGAGCCCTGAACTGCCCGCTTCTTCCACAACTGGTCCGCACTCCCTCCCAGGCCCCAGCAGGGAACACGGTACGGGGACAAAAGGAGGGACGCTCCTGCCACATGAGGAAAACCCCATCACCTGGAACTCGGCGAACTCCTCACAGTTCACACTGCCACTGGGCGCCGCCATATTGGACAAACGCGAGGCCCCAGCCGCGAGCCAATCACCACGGAGCAAAGGTGTCCGCGTCGCCGCCTAACAAAATTTATTCCGAAGGCAATCAGCTAGGAACCTAAACTAAACTAAGGTTTGTCTTTTCCCTGGTCCTCAAATACACCCAAACCTGTAAACCTGCTATCCTTCCTTTCGCTTCTACCGCTTTAACACGGCCTCCTGGAACGGCCGGCCTAGATGATCGGAGAATATTAGAATTTGAAGGGATCGTTTTACTCCAATCTCATTTTCTGTTTTCCTTTTACACAAAGGGAGACGGTTTGTTGGTCGCAGCAACCCTGTCGTTCGAGTAGGAAATCTAGAGTACAAGTGAGGTTTTTCTTAACCCTCCCACTTCATTATTTACCTCCCGTCCCTTGAGCAGAGGGGCCTTTGTTCGTTAAGAATTTGGGACTACTAAGAAACGTTTTTAAAAGAAGACTACTGACAGTGTGGGTAAGGGTTGAATAAGGTGTTCAGGTGTGGAAATAAAATGTTTGGTTTTATAAAAATAGGCAAATCAAAGAAATAGGAAGCATAGGTGTGAATTTCTCAGGTAGGCTGAGAAATACTCTCAAAGGCAGTAAGACGTGGGGTCGATCAGTTACTAGGAGCCCAGTTGTGTGTTTTTGGTAGAGGGATATATATATATATATATATTCATTGGAAATGCTGGAAAAACAGTACTGAAATACTGGTTTATCTAGGCAGTGTGATTTCGGGTTCTACAGTTCACAAAAGTCCTACAGTGAGCACATTTCTATTTTAAAGGGTACTTTCTTAGGCGCAGGGAATGACTGCAAAGGCCCGTGACACCCAGCTTCCACAAACACATTGTTAAAGACGCGTCCAGGCATTGTGCGGGGCTGAACCGGGCTCACCGCCCGTACAGTCTGCACGTCACGCACGTCCCACACGCTCCGCGCGTCATGCAGGCCCCGCCCACACGCCCCGCGCAACACGCACGACCCGCTCGGTCCGCCCTCAAGTAGCCCTAGTCCTGCCTGCCTGCGCCGTCCGCCTCTTTCCTATTGCGGGCGTTTGGTAACGTTGAGTGCTCCCGCGCTGTCACCGCCCGGGAGGCGCTGTCGGGTCTGCGGAGTGGGCAGCCATGGGGAGCCTGCGCGGCCTGCGCCAGGCGGCGGGTGAGACGCGGGCCGGGCTCGGGGAGGTTGGGAAGCCAGCTTGGCTGCTGGAGATTGAGGAATCCTGCAGCTTCCCCAAATCTGGTAGTTAGTTGCTCGGTTTCATCGCGCACTCTTAAGTGGCTCGTAGTCATACCCCGATAATGGGAAAGAGCAAAGGCTGAGCGAGCAACTGCTAAGCAGGTGGTGGGGGTTGGCCCAGAGTGACCATCGCGCCTGGGCCTCCATCCACCCAGCTCCCACCAACTTAACGAGCCCTTGCTCCCCGATCCTTATCAACCCACCCCCACCCCCAGTGGCCTCTGAATTCAGTTCTTAATGCACCTGCCATCCCTAGAACTTCCCCGTTGTCTGATTGATTCAGCTTTTCACCCTAACCTCTCTGGTCCGTAGCTCTCCTTGAGTCTTGAGTCTCCCCGGCCCCCCACCATCTCAAGAGTTTATCCCGGCTCTCAGAGAAAACCTTTAGTCTAGGGTTTCCTACCCACTTAGTGTCTGATTAGGAAAGGGATTTAAGGGCTTACAGAATAATAGTAATTGTTTTCCTAAAATGGGGGATACATTTCTTTTAAACAATTCTACGGTTAAGTGCTTTGAATTTTTTGGAGGAAAGTGTTACGTAGAATCTGCAGTTTATTTTTCTAGTAGACATTTGTGTAATGGGTATTTGGAGTCAAAACTTCATTTGTCTTCGTCTTCTTGGGGAACCAACAGAGCTTAGTAGGGGCTGAGAAATCAAAATGTTTGCCGCTTGGCTTTTTTCTAGTCACCAGGGCAAATCACTTTTGATCACCTTTATGAGCTTTGATAAGGTGTAATGACTGATCTTTTATTCCTTGGTAGCAAATTATTAAAGAGTTGTTTATTTCAAATTTTAAAGGAAGAATCGCCCCAAACTTGCCTGTTGAAATAATGTAAATGTGCATTGCAAATGTAAATGAAGTAATGTAAGAAAAAGTTATCTTTTATATTCTTATTTTGTGTTCCAATGGAGAATGGACTGGAAAACATGTCTCAAACAGAAGAATATTATATACTTCCTTTAAAATAAACATTCCCTCCACTAAAAAAGATTGATTTCATTGATTTGTTCAGCTTTGTTGGACTAATTTACCTAAAGTCTTTTGTGTACATCCTTTTGACCTGTTAGCTGTTACAAGGTAAGTGAAAGAATCATTGCTCTGGAAAAAGCTAAAATAGACGGACTGAAAGGGACTTTGACTACATAGGAACTAAGACCCTAGGGTTTTAAGTAGTTTATCTTCCTGCCTTGAAAACATATTTATGCATTATAAAGATTCCAAAGCCTCTTTGCAGACTTTTGATATTTAAGAACCTCACTATTGACCACTCAATCAAAACAAAATTCCTTGAGCATTTTAAGAACAATTTATTTTATTCCAGATAGATCCACTAAGAATGTTACATGATGAACTCTTTCCAAAGACCTTCTTTGAATGTTTGATGTTTTGTGAGCAACTGTAAGCAATTTGCCCTTTCACCCACTTGTGTCTATTTTAAAGCTTAATACTTTGACATATGTTATTTTACTTGATTGATTTCTTATAGTACCCTTCCTAGGTAAGTCTTATCATCCATTCTCCAATGTACAAGTGAATAAACATAGGTCAGATGGTTAAATGACTTGTTTAAGATCATTTAGCCATAAAATGTTAGAGCCAGGAAATGAGTGAGTGCCTGCTAGTTCAGGAACTTGTGCCCTTTGTTTCATTCAAGATGCTTATTCAGGATATGTGTGTACTGTGTTTGTCATGGTTAATTGAGTTTGATGTGAAATGGAAGAGTCATGAAATGCAGATATACTTGTGAAATGGAAGCACATATTTATGTGCAAATGGATTTTCAAGTAAGAAGACTGATTTATCAGGCAACCTTAACCAAAGGAATCGCAGCTCAAATAGAAACCTAATCTAGGCATGCTTCATTTATCCAGAATATTATTTGGAATAAGATACTCTAGGTGAGTGAAATTTCAAATAGCCAAAGCTTAATCCTTTAAACGATGGACCTTTTTTGAATTATTTCTGTTGGAAATCTTTGCTGTACTTTCTTAGCAAACAGAATGTAGGTTTTAAATTTATCATTTTGCAGATGTAGCTAGAGATATAGGTCAAAGTTGTTAACTTGTGGTTCTTGGACCCCTCCACAGATGAGTGGTCCTGTGAACCTCTGAAATTATATTCATATTTTTATGTTTTGGGAAGAGAGGATCTATAGCTTGCATCCATTCCTTAGAGCAATCTGTGCTCCTTAAGTTAAAAGGCACTGATAGAGTGATTTGGAACTAAATGGCTACTGACCCATACTCCTGTGAGTTCCATGAGGGTAAAGACTGAATTTTTACTAAATCCTTAGCACTTATCAGTGTCCAGCTCACAGAGAGGCAGTAGATATCCTTTGGAATAATTATTATTTTTTTAAAGATTTTATTTATGGGGCATCTGGGTGGCTCAGTCAGTTGAGCGTCTGCCTTCAGCTCAGGTCATGATCCCAGGGTCCTGGGATGGAGCCCTGCATCGGGCTCCCTGCTCAGCAGAGAGCCTGCTTCTCCCTCTCCCTCTGCCTGCTGCTCTGCCTACTTGTGCTCTCTAACTCTGTCAAAAAAATAAAAACCTTAAAAAAGATTTTATTTATGAGAGAGAGAGTGAGCACGAGCAGGAACAGTTATTACTTTCTACAGAGTAATTAAGTCAAAAGAATAGAATGGCTTTACAAGAATGTTTCTTCACACCTTCAGAAAAATTTTGTTGTCCTAAACTTTGCTGACTTGCCAACAGATTTTAAAATGATTTTATTATTATATTATACCAATACAGTGGACCATATACAGCATCCTTGTCAGTTTAACTGACATTCCACAGCATTAGAATCAAGAGATAAGGTAGAAGTCATGTAGTCTAGCCCCCTAATTTTATAGATGAGGAAACTTAAGGCCTCAGAGGGGAATTGACTTGACCTCAGAAGAGTCCTACGTACAAAGCTGGGACATAACCAATATCTCCTGGCTCCCATTCTGATTTTCTTTCCCCTACGTTCTGCTCCTTCATTGTCATTTCTGTTTGTTTTTGCTAACCAACCCTAAATGAGTACATGCCCATTTTTCCTGCTCCTTGGCTTTGCTTATCACTCCCTCCAGGGCTTGTCAGCAGGTCTTTATTGAGCACACACTGTGTGCCCTGTACAGGATGAAAGCTCTGAAGTGTGTGGACTCCCACTTTCCCTAGGGCTGGAGTTTGTTGCAGTGAACGAATATACCTATATAATACATCTGGAGAGCTTATGCAAGACAGTATATATTAAGTTCTGGATTGCAGAACAGACTTTAAGTGCTGCCGTGGTGCTATGGAGCCAGTTCCTATTGGCTTTGTGCACATCTTTTCCCAATTAGTTACGTTACATTGGTAGCTTAAAATCTGCCACGCTGAGGGTTATTGAAAAACACTACAAATCAGGGCTTTTCCTCACTGATCTCCTCCCAAGACCCAACATACCACTGGCTTTAACAAAGGAATCAAATTACTGAAGGCTTCGTTGCAACAGAAGGTCTGGGAGAGAGACAGGAGCAAAAGTAGGGGCAGTAATGGGTCTGGAGAGGATGTGGAAGGAGGAAGATTACCTTGGATTTCAGTCAGGAAGTAATAGGTACGGTGTGGCCTTTTGAGGGTTTTGGACCACTTGAATTTGGGCAAAAAGGAAGCCTTCCAGCAGAAGTCATTAAAGAAGCATTTTTGGAAAATTAACATGGTTGCTACCTACAACACGAATAGCTACGACCTGTGAAGATATTACAGAAATCCATGTGTGAGGTGATGATGGCAATGCCAAAAAAAGAATATATCTAGGAAGTGTTTTTGAAGAAATCGGTGTGGCTCCATGAGACCTAGGGCGATTAAAGGAAGACTGAAGTTTTTGAGGTGGAGGGCTGAAGGAGTGTTGCCCTGTTGTCTGAAATAAGAAAGGTAAGAAGGGATACTGCTGGGCGCCTGGGTGGCCCAGTTGGTTAAGCGACTGCCTTTGGCTCAGGTCATGATCCTGGAGTCCCTGGATCGAGTCCCGCATCGGGCTCCCTGCTCGGCAGGGAGTCTGCTTCTCCCTCTCCCACACCCGGTTTGTGTTCCCTCTCTCGCTGTGTCTTTCTCTGTCAAATAAATAAATAAAATCTTTAAAAAAAAAAAAGGGATACTGCTGTGGCAGAGGGGGTCCACCCATTATTGAGTGGTCGGTGGCATTGAGTTATAGGCGAATGTGGGACCTCTCAGTCAAAGACCAGGGGACAAAGGGGAGTCCTCCCTGAGGCAGATGAATGTGGGATAGAGGCAAAGACTGAATCTTGCAGGCCTGACATAGTGTAAGTAATAGGAAGTGGCAAAGAGGACATTAAAGATGTAGATCATAGGGGTGCCTGGGTGGCTCAGTTGGTTAAGTGACTGCCTTCAGCTCAGGTCATGATCATGGAGTCCCGCATCGGGCTCCCTGCTCAGCAGGGAGTCTGCTTCTCCCTCTGACCCTCCTCCCTCTCATGCTCTCTATCATTCTCTCTCTCTCTCAATAAATAAATAAAAATCTTTAAAAAAAAAAAAAGATGTAGATCATAGAGGTCAGACATGAAGGGAGAGAATGTGGCAGTATAACGTTAGGAGAGACAGAGGCCTTGCCAAAGGCTGAGATCAGTAGAGTCAAATGGCTTCAAAGATCGGAAGAGTAGAATCAAATGAGCTAATGATGAGAGTCTAAAAAACATAGTCATGGGACTAGAAAGAGATCACTAATGTTAGAGCAATTTTAGTAAAATGAGTGGGGGAAGGAACATTATAGAAAAATGTGTGGGTAGTGAGGCCAAGGGAGCAAGTTAAATACATGCCACTTATTCAGTCATTTGAACTACGAAAGGAAGGAGATTAGTATTTTATAGGAACTGTTGAGAACAAGTGATTGTTTTGTCAAAGATAGTGTACCCTCAGTGTCACTGTGGTATAATGAGACAAGAACTCTCATCATCTACAGGTAGAAGTGTAAATCGGTTCTGCCTTTCTAGAAAACAATTGTTCTATTCTTAAAAAGGTTCATATTTTTTAACCCTGCACTACCAGGATTCTATATAAGAAAATAATCAGAAATGCCATCAAAGATTTATGTAGAAAACTGTTCATTTGTAATAGTGAAATTTGGAAACATCCAGTTAAGGGAATGATCGAATTCAGGTTATATCCATATGTTAGATGTTGTATAGCCATCAAAAGTATTTTTTAATTAATATCTTGGAAAAGTATTTGGACATAAGCAAGATGTAGTATTACTCAATTATTAAAAATGTGTATGTTATATATAAGCATAGGAAAAAGTCTGGGAAAGATACACTAAGTTGTTATTTATCCCTGGATGATGTGATTATAGGTGTTTTTATTTTTCTTCACACTTTTTTCTAAGCTTCTGAATTTTCTGTAATGAGCAAGTGTTACTTGTATAATTTAAAGTTTATTTTTTTTAAGAGCAGGGAGACATTTGGCAGGAAAGTGGCTGAGGGAAGGATCTAGAGGTGGTGAGCTAAGTTTGGTACAACATCCCTCAGTAAGAGGGATCACGGAACAGTTCACTAGTTTAGAGTGCAGGAAGGCCTAGTGTTCTTACAAGGCTGCAGGGAAGGATGAGAAAACAGATAGGAAAAGTAGGGAATCAGTTTCTGTCAAAAAGCAGATTTAGGTCAACAGCTAAGGCCAAGAGAGTTTCAAATAACCACTATTGGGAATGGGCTGGAGTGTTGATGGGAGGGGGAAAAAAATCACCAAGAAATGGCCCATCTCACTTAAGTGTGGCCACCAGATACATAGAATTGCAAGACTTTTTCCAGAGTTTCCTCCGCACTTAAAAAACTGGCCAGGTACCAAAGGTCTATTTATAAATCTATTTTTTTGAACTCTAAAATTTTTTCCCATAGAAGCAATGTTACAAATGGTGATTAGGGTTCTAGCCAGCCCACAAAAGTTCATAATGTCATTCTTGCCATTTTTCTTCCCCTAGTATTTTTCACATCTGTTAGATTCGCTCCATTAGGACCTATAGCTGTCGTATTTCCTTTAAGGAACCCACTTGAACCACAGCGTTGTGACACCACCTAAAAGGAGGCTTCCATATTTATGTCTTGCAACTCCTGCTCCCTTTACCCCTACTCGTCCCTCGCCCTGGCCCGTCCTGCATTCTGCACTCAGATTTACTTTATGAAATCACCCTTGTTACTGTTTTTTTCCTACTTAAAACTGCTCTGTTTGCCAAATCCTTTTGGGAGTTAGGCAGACAAAAGGACTTTCACTGTGGGGGAAGCATGGATAGGCACAGTACCCAGAGCCAGAGTGAGTTAGGCCAGTGTCTTAACTTATTCCAAGCCCTAGAACATCAGCATGGACCTCATTAAGAAGGCAGTTAGGTTTCTGAGCCTTGGGAGCCTGGCAGGCAGATTTGGAAATCTCTGTTGCAAACAAGAGCTGGGCAAATCACAGTGTGAAGCCAAAATATTCCATCCTTTTCAGAATAATTGCAGATAGGAGAAATCAAAGCTGATCATTGGAAAAACTCAGAGTAAATTAATATCTCAGGTTCATTCGTTTGTTTTCTAGTGGCTGGCCTTTAGAGTAGCCCAGCTTTGCTTATAGTGTGGTTTCTCTAATTTAAATGAGTTCTGAGTAGGAATAAAATCTCTCACTTCTCTAAGCGAGATAATTACCCTAACTTAGTCATTCTTCCTTCTAGGTCTACTGAGCAGCTACAAACATTTGACATACAATTTCATCATAATGATATAAAATATAGTATCGATTAAAGGGTGTATGTGTATGAGCTTTGCAGTTGTCAGGATAAGCATACATTTAGTTTTGTCCTCCTGAGACTTAAAATTGATTTGATTCTCAAAACAAACTTTGAATGTTCCTTCCTCAGACTTGCCCTTTCCTATCCAGCAAACCTTTTAGGACTAGCAATATCCTATTTGAATTCTAGGAGGATTAAATAGGCATTTGTGGGCTAACATGAGAACTGGCTAAGTATTTAGATTAAAAAATCTTTCCATATGACATGGAAAGGGAACATTGTTCCCCAAAAACAAGCTGCTTCTCCCAGCCAGGGTCATGGTGGCTCCCAGCCTTCTTTAACAGTAGGAAAAGAGAAGGTGGTTGGGCAAACAGTCTTATAGCAGTGCAGTAGGATCAGCCTGGTGGGCTCTGGTCATTCACTGTGAGCTAATGAGACAGTGGTCTTTTACCCGTGAGGGTTTAGTCAGCTGCTGTGGAGGATGGAGGAGGGATGTGAAATACAGCCTTTTCCAAAGGGGAAGAGGAGGTCAGGCAACTGTAGAACAATTCACAGTGCATGTCATTAAGTACTGAGTAGTGTATGAGTCTGCATACTCTCGTAAAATCTGAAAGTTGCGCATACAACTCTACAGAGATTCCAAACTTTCGATGTAATGAGTTATATGTTATTGATATGCAGAAGTTAGAAATAAAGCAGAGCTTCTTTTCAGTAAATTAGTTTAAGAGGGATTTTGAACTCTGCCAGAGACCAGTATTAAGCTCTGGAGGTGCCCTGGTCATCCAGGTAACCTGTGCTCCAACAGGGACTCTAGCTGATCGTGTTGATTCTCAAACATGGCAGCACATTAGAATCACTTAGAGAATTTTAAAAAATATTTATGCCAGAGTCCTGCTCCCAGACACTGGGATTTAATTGGATGGCCTTGTGCATTTTTTAAAGCTACTTTGGTGATTCTTATATGCAAAATTTGAAATTCACTTTTCTAGAACACTCCTTCTTAAACTTTAGTACGCATAAGCATCACTTAGAGGGCTCATTAAAACATTTTTCTAGGCCACACTCCAGGTTTGGGGTGGGGTCGAGAATTTGTATTTCTATGAAGCTCCCAGCTGAGGCTGAGTAAATAGTACTGTTCTAGACTTCAGAATATGTGGTATTGGTTTCCATGTGTCTGGCACATAGTAAGTACTCATCAACTGTTGAATGAATGTGAGTATCTATTTGCTTCTCGAAATTTAATGTTCATATGAATCAGTTGGATATCTTATTAAAGGGTGTATGAGCTTTGCAATTGTCAGGATAAATAATCAGATCAGCTCCTATGTACCTTTAGCTTTGTCCTCCTGAGACTTAGAATTGATCTGATTCTCAAAAAAAAATAAAAATGCAGACTCAGATTCTGTAGGTCTGAGGTGAGAGCCAGGAATCTGCATTTCTAACATGCTCCCAGGCGATGTCAGCCACATTTGAGAATAGCAAGGTGTGATAAGATACATACCAACATGTATAATTTTCTCATCTCATTTCCACCAATGCCCATTAGTCATTTTTGTCTACCCTGAATTGGGCACATTTCCTACTATACCCCATTCCTTTCTTTTTCTGTCTCGTTCCAAAAGGATATTGGAGTGCAACTGAGAGAATGACATTTTTATAGAGATAACATCAAATTATTGCTAATTTTAAAAAGAATAAATATCAAGTAATTATAAAATATTTATAAAACATGTATAAAGTAAAAGCAAGATATAATTAATATCCAAGTACTCATTTTAAAAAATATTTTTATTTTGGAATAATTTTAATTTACAGAAAAATTGCAAAGATAGTACAAGAGTTCTGTGTACCTCTCACCCGTTTGCCCCTAATGTTAACATCTTGTATAACTATAGTATATTTGTCAGAACTAAAAAATTAACATTGGTATATTACTGTCAGCTAAAGGACAGACTTTATTTGGGTCTCACCAGTTATTCTACTGATGTCCCATTTTCTGTTCCAGGATGCCACATCCCATTTAGTTGTCATGTCTCTTTAGCTCTTCTGATCTGTGACAGTTTCACATCCTTTGATTTTCAAAATCTTGATAGTTTTGAAGAATACGAGTCAGATATTTTGTAGAATGTCTCTAAGTTTGGGTTTGTTTGATGCTTTCTCATGATGAGACTAGAGTTATGGGTTTGAGGACAGAACAACTAGCACAGAGGTCAAGTGTCCTTCTTTCAGTACACGATATCCACATGATGTATGACTGGTGATTTTAACCTTGGTCAGTTTGTTTCTTCCTTGTAAAGTTACTGTTTTTCTCTTCCCATACTCTGTTCTTTGGAAACAAGTCGCTAAGTCCAACTCACACTTTCCCACAAGGGGAAAGGAATCCAGGAGGGAAGAGTATCTGCATGTATTTGGGATTTTTCCCAAACGGGGAGATTTGTCCCTTCTCCCTCATTTATATATTCAGTTATCATTTATATCAATATGGATTATAACCTTAAGTTATAATCTATTACTGTGTTATTTTGTTGCTCAAATTATTCCAGATTAGGCTGTATCAGATCAGCTCCTATGTCCCTTTGCATGCCCCTATCCGAAAACATCCTTGTGTTTTTTGAATACTTCCTTTCTGGCCCTACAGGGTATTCTAGACTCATCTTGTATTCTCTCTGCTTCAGCCTAGAATCAGCCATTTTTCTCCAAGGAGCCCTAGTTCCTTTTATTAGATAATGGTATTTGGAAATCAAGATCTAGGCACTGAGTGTGCTTGTTCCTACTGAAGTGTCACTGATTCCAGGTCCTTCCGCTAGGTAGAGCTAGGAAATACATGTATGTATACTAACCCATGTGTACACACATACTTAGGATTATGTCTATATCTTATGTTTATCATCTCCCCATATACGTACATACGTACAAATAACATAAATAAATGTTTATTTATATACATTAATAAACAGCTATGTAAAGCTAAAGGAGTTTATACTGAATTCTCTGACTGATCCAGCACCACATTCATTCTAGCCTTCTATCCTTGCTTTTGGAACTTCTTTCTCTGGGCTCTCATTATCTATCACTTATTTACTTATTTGTTCAGTCCTAGCCTACTTGTAGTTTCAGGATTGTTAACCCATGCTTCTATAAGAAACAAATTTGCCAACTAGAGTACAGTGTTTATGTATAATTCTTTCTGTCTTTAGTCTTACAGTTTCCAGTCAAAATGATGTTTTCCAAAGTTACTTAGGTCAGCTTTTTCCCCACCTTGAAGGTTGTGAGGTTAGGTCATGTTACACATTTCTAATACAGTTTGATACATTTGTCACAGTCTGCATTCCATTCTGGATTCTCCCAACATCCTGCTTGATATTTTAAAATTTGCATATATTAAAGGTCTTTGTGATGGACAGTTTTATGGGTTTTGACAAATGCCATGATTTTATTTTTAAGCAAATCATTAGCGCCTTCATAGTTAGCAACATACTTACAACACACTTGGCAACTGATCTTTAGTTCAACTGATGAACTAAATTAGTTCATCTAAAAACCTCTTTCTCCCACAGCATTCATTGAACCTTCATTTATCATGTCTCAGCTCACATCATTGATGATTCTCTCCAGGAGTGTCTTGAAAGATTCTGAGAAAAAAAGGCATCTCCTCCTCTCTGCACTGTCCCTCATGAGGTTGGAAAGGCTTTTTATGGAAAGGAAGGGACAACAAGGCAAAAGCCAGTACTTGAACCAGCCTCATCCCATCTGACCTACTACAGCCTCCAGCTTCTAGTAAAACCTCTAAGGTACTGGTTTTCAAATTGTGAGCCCCCAGAACAACAGTAATAGCATCACCTGGGAAATTGTTAGAAAGGAGAATTCTCAGGCTCCACCCATACTCACTGAATCAAAAACTCTGGAACTGGGTTCCAGTAATCTATTAAAAAAAAAGATAGTAGGAAGGGAAAAATGAAGGGGGGGAAATTGGAGGGGGAGACTAACCATGAGAGACTATGGACTCTGAGAAACAAACTGGGGGTTCTAGAGGGGTGGGGGGATGGGTTAGCCTGGTGATGGGTATTAAAGAGGGCACGTATTGAATGGAGCACTAGGTGTTATACGCAAACAATGAATCATGGAACACTACATCAAAAACTAATGATATAATGATGTAATGAATGGTGATTAACATAACATCATAAAATAAAAAAAATTTATATTCAAAATGGTAAAAAAAAAAAAAAAGTCCTCTGGGTGATTCTGATGCACACTAAAGTTTGAGAACCTCTGCTCTAGGTTAACCAGCTATTCATCAGTCACATCTGTAGAGGCAGCAGTGAGGATTCATCTTGACTTCCTGCTAGGGCCTGGGGGATCCAGAACTGGTCAGCCAGGGGCAAGCTGCAAGTGCAGCCAAAGGGTTAAAGGGCTGTTTTTCTTTTGGTTTGTTTGTTTGTTTTTAATTGTGATTCACCAGAGGATGGAAAATTTCTGGCTTGGATGTCTGGAGGGCAATATATGTTATCTCTTTGAGACAGAAGAGGAAGTCTTAATGATACTAAAACTTTTATATGCTTTTTTTTTTGTAACTGCAAAATAACTGAAATCACAAGTATTTAACAATTTTCTTTAGTGATTTCAGTTTTTTAAAATTTTTTACATTTGTTATTTCTAATGTAAAACAATCTAATCTAATGTAAAAACAATATGATCATATTTGCATGTTTTAATTAACATTTATACTTCAGGGAGGTAAAAATGATTGGCATCCAGTATGAGGTTGTAGTAAGAAAAATGTTGGGAGATATTTTCTGATCTAGGTAAACCTCTCATGCCTTCAAGTCCCTAATTTCACCTCCACCCCAGACACTTTTATGACTTCAGATCTTACTCCCCTTACTCTGTTCCAGCCACACTGGCCTCCTCTTTGTGGTTCCTAGAACCACTGTAGGGCCTTTGCATGTAACAGTTGTTTCTGTTTGGAATATCCTGCCAACAGATATCTGCGTAGCTAGCTCCCTCACTTCCTTCAAAAGTGGCATTCTCAAAGAGAACTCACCCTACTAGTCTACCTAAAATCTCCTACACACACCCCATTCCTAGCACACAAACACTTCACTTCATGTCATGTTCCCAGTGTTCATTTTTTCTCTTTGTTTTCAGTGTTCATTTACTATCTGTGTGTGTGTGTGTGTGAGTGGGTGTGTGCGCATGCTCACACATGTATATATACTTTGTTTCCAGTGGAATGTAAGTTTTATTAGCATAGATTTTTATCTGTTTTATATATTGTCTAGAACAATGCCTGACACACAGTAGGTACTCAGTTGTTATTTGTTGAGTGAATATCTCCAAACATGCATTTATGTGACTGGTAATAATTAGGGGTACGTGATAGCATTTTTGCCTTATCATTATTACCCAAACTGAGCCGAGAGGCACCCTGTTTTTTCTTCTCCTGAATTAAGAGGGATGGGGAAAGGCAATACCTAAGAAAATAATTACAGATTCTTTTTGCTTCCTGTGGACCTTGTAGCTCACTGCCAGTTAACCTTGCTCCTTTCTGTCTCAGTGCCTGCAAGAAGGGAATGGGGCAGGCTGGTGTGAGATGGGGCCTTGTAGGTCACAGTAAATAAGGGGTTCCCTGGGGAAGATGAAAAAGTCCTAGAGATGGATGGCGGTGATGGTGATACAACAGTGTGTATATACTTAATGCCACAGAACTGTACACTTAAAAATGGCAAATTTTATGTTATGTATATTTTACCACGATTAAAAAAAAAAAAAAAAAAAACCCAAACACAGTGGTTCTGAAAGTGTAGTTTCAAATCATTAGTAGCAGCTTCACCTAGGAACTTGTTAGGAATGCGGATTCCCAGCCTCCACCCCAGCACTCAGTTGATTCTGAAAGTAGAGGTAGGAGTCCGCAGTGCTTTGTGTTAACAAGCCACTCAGGTGGTTCTGACACACACTGATGTTGGAGAATCACAGCATTACAGCATTTTGCTTTAATCCCTAGAGCTATGAAAAACTATTGTAAAGTTTTATAGAATAGGGCGCCTGGGTGGCTCAGATGGTTAAGCGTCTGCCTTCGGCTCAGGTCATGATCTCAGGGTCCTGGGATCGAGTCCCGCATCGGGCTCCCTGCTCCTTGGGAGCCTGCCTCTCTCTCTCTGTCTCTCATGAATAAATCAATAAAATCTTTTTAAAAAAAAGTTTTATAGAATATCTTCATGCCCTGGTAACTGCATAGAGTTGCCTTGGTGAGAAATTCTGACCACTGTAGGGGTAAAATTGAAAAGTGCTATGGAAATGTTTTGAAAATTACTAGTTTAAGTAGCGCTTCAAAAAACAAACTTAAAATTTAGAGGCCCTGCTGTGTTTCAAGCGTCTCACCAAATGCTCTCACATTTGTTTTTCCACTTAACCCTCAAATCAGTCCTGGGCAGTAAATACTACATTATCCGCATTTAAAATGAGAAAAGGAGCGGAGATGGATTACACGGGGATTGATCTACTTTCCTCCTGGCGCACACTTACTACCACTAGGTGGCAGTGGTGGGCTGGTTACCCAGACCTGGGCAAGGCCTTCTGGGATTACAGACAGAAAATGAAATAAATGTGGCCCCTTATGAAAGAATTTAGAGGGCAAATAACCATAATCTTTATATAAACAGGTTCCAATTTCTGGTATGTAAGAGGATCTCTGAAAATCCACTCCTGTATAAAAGCAATGAGGGGCACCTCGGTGGCTCAGTGGGTTAAGCATCCGACTCTTGATTGCAGCTCAGGTCATGATCTCAGGGCTGTGGGATGGAGCCCTGCATCGGCTCAGTGCCTAGTGTGGAGTCTGATTCTCCCTCTCCCTCTGCTCCTCCCCTGCTCACACACACTCTCTCTTTCTCAAATAAGTAAAATCTTAAAAAAAAATAAAAGCAATGAAAACACTGTGAAAAATTCTTAAAATCAATTTTTTCAGAACTAGTAAATAACCAGAGGCTTGTGACGATCTGAGTAGCATTTATCCAAGAAAAATGACTTAAACATGGTAAGAACAGCAAGCTTTATAATAGCTTTAACAGTTTTCTATCTCCTGTCAGCTTCACAGTAGCCTTGAAAATGAATAGCCTCAAGGAAAACCAGCAGTTCTAGCAGGCACTGAAGAGAATGGATTTGGAGCTCCCTAAAATCCCCAGCCCCCAAGAATTGTTACCATTAGCTTGTCTGGCACTTCCCTGGAAACTCCCACCCACTGGGCTTGCCTGGTTTTCACCTGACTCAGCTAATTCATTGGGAACAGCTTCTCCCGACGCACCCCAGAGCATGCTGCGACAGGCACATGAAGCCCTTTGGCAAAGGCTGGCAAACTTGCTGGTGGAAAGCGTCGAAGGACGTCCCTGTCCAATGGTTAGGTAACCACTAAGCTAATACAACATAGATAGAATACAAGGGACTATAGATTAATGGAATAGAATTGAGAGTCCGGAAATAAACCCTCACATTTATGGTCAATTGATTTTCTATATTGTGCCAAAACAATTCAACAGGGGGAAGAATTGTTTTTTCAACCAATGGTGCTAGGAAAACTGGATTTCCACCTGCAGAAAAATGGAGGTGGATCCTTTCCACACATAATATACCAATATTAGCTCAAAATCGACCAGGCCTAAATGTTAAAACTAAAACAACATTCTTAGAAGATAACATAGAAGCTTTTGTGACCTTGTATATGACACCAAAAGCTCAAGCAACAAAAGAAAAAAAAATGGATTAAGTTGGACCTCATCAAAATTTGAAACATATTTCTGGGATGGTGAAAATCTTTTGGAATTAGATGGTAGTGGTCAGTACACAACTTTGTGAATAAGCTAAAAACCACTGAATTATACACTTTAAAAAGGATGAATTTGAGGCATCTGGGTGGCTGAGTCGGTTAAGCGTCCAACTCTTGTTTTTGGCTTGGGTCATGATCTTAGGGTCACAGGGAGTCCACTTTAGATTCTCTCTCTGCCTCTCCCTCTGTCCTTCCCCCCCCAAAATAAATAAATCCTTTAAAAAAATAACGTTTATGATATGGAGTTATGTATGTGTCAGTAAGTGTTACTTTAAAAATCTTTACACAAATATAAACATATGCCCATATAAAGTCTATAGAAGGGGGTGCCTGGGTGGCTCAGATGGTTAAGCGTCTGCCTTCGGCTCAGGTCATGATCCCAGGGTCCTGGGATGGAGCCCCGCATCTGGCTCCCTGCTCAGCGGGAAGCCTGCTTCTCCCTCTCCCACTCCCCCTGCTTGTGTTCCCTCTCTCACGGTCTCTCTCTCTCTGTCAAATAAATAAATAAAATCTTAAAAAAATAAAATGTAAAGTCTATAGTAGTATCTTTTAAATTGTTACATTAAAATTTTTTTTAACAACAAGAGAAAAAAAGTGAAGAAATCATGTTTCTCACCAGCTTTGGGAAGCCCACCTCTAACCATATTTTACTCCTATTCCCTCTTTTGCCTCCCCTTATTGCTCCAACTCTGAAGCTACAAAGATATCCAAGTTGAAGTTTGGAACTGCAAAGGTACAGACTATTTGTCTACTAACAAATAGATTTTAAAAACTACTTGAACTTTCCTGTGAGCTTTTATCCACATAGCTGTGAGAGCACATTCTTCTTGCATTAAAGGCAAGTCTTGGGCATTCCTTTTTTGGTTACACAGAGCATTAGGCAGTGCCAGGACACTAATCAGATTTATCACTGGTGCCTTTCCAGCTTTCTTTTCTGTTCCATTGTACTTCATAGCGCTCCCCTTTTTCCATGTTCTAGGACTGTAGGGCGCTTCTGATTCTGAATCCTATACCAGCCTTGGTCTCTCTCTTGTACCATGACTCCCATACTCAGAATCACCCCCTCTTTCCTCTCACCCTCATCAAAACTATTTCTGGCTGTCTCTCCTTTGACTTCTGATTAATTATGACTGATTTAGAAATTTCATGCTAAGGCTGAAGGTGAAAGTGGCTAACTGAAACTAAGTTTTTTTTTAAACATTTATTTTTATTTTAGAGAGCATGAGCAGGAGGGGCAGAGAGAGAGGAAGAGAGAATCTCAAGCAGACTCCAAGCTGAGTGAAGAGCCCAATGCAAGCAGGGCTCAGTCTCACGACCCTGAGCCAAAACCAAGAGTTGGACGCTTAACCGACTGCGCCCCCCTAGGCGCCCCCTGAAACTAAGTTCTTAAGCATACATTTGTTTTAAGAATGAATGCATTTCCTAGTTTTGTTTACTGAGAAGGCATGGAAACAATGACAAACTCAGTAACAATGAGTCTTCCTAAGGCATCTCTAAAAATACTTCTTTAAAGGAACCAGAGCATACTAAATTCCAAACCAGGGGCAGAAAGCATTCAAAATGAATCTGTAATATCATGTCAGAAAGTAAGGAAGCTATCAATGATCACTGAGCACATGTTGAAAGTACTCAGGAGCCAACATAGAAGGGTCCCTAATGACTAAAAATGAGACTGAGTATCAAAAAGAAAAATGACTGAAATGGGCTGGGGTACATGTGTTAAAATGCAAGAGTTCTTTATGTTATTTCTATTCATTTTTTAAAAAGATTTATCCACTTATCTGAGAGAAAGAGTGTGCATGTATAAGAGTGGGGAGGGGCAAAAAGAGAGAATCTTTAAGCAGACCTTCTGCTGAGCGTGGAGTTGGACATGGGGCTCAATCCCACAACCCATGAGATCATGACCTGAGCCATAACCAAGAGTTGGACCTTCAACCAACTGAGCCACCCAGGTGCCCCCGCCCCGTGTTATTTTTAAACAAAAGATCACCTGTGGAGGCTGCAAGGAAAGCAATCCATTAATTTGAAAACTGGCAAAGGGAAAGAACCAAGCATTTATTCCACATTTCTTGTGGGCTTTTACCTTAGGATAATCAAATAGTTAATGTAGAATAAGACCATTTTACAACCCATATTGAAATAATAGATCTAGATAACATCATCAATGTCTGCTAAAAACATCAAATGAAAGGTTGAGGGAGGTCTTTATAAGGTATGAGTCAGACTGATACAGTAGGATCGGTATAGTAGGATACAGTAGGAAGTATGCAGCACCACCTGTGCACGTGCTTGCTAAAAATTCTAACCTAAATCTGATGAAGCCTCAAAAATCTGTTTATAAGAAAAAGAATTTAGAAGAATATGTTAAACAACACCAAGGGGATACCCTCCCCAAAATCCCAAATGAGGGAAATTCTGTAGAACTAATGACCTAGCTTCTTCAACAAATAACAAGAAAGGAGGGGGAGATCTCTACAGGACACAACAACCATATTCAGTGTGCCCCTATTTAGAATAAACCAACTATTAAATTATAAGCCCATTGGGGAAATTTATTTGATCATAATATGCTAATATCAAGGATATAATATTTTTTAATTAAGCTAATGGTATTCTGGATGATTTTGAGAAGTTGCTGTTTTGAGATGCATACTGAAGTATTTATAGATGAACTAAATAGGATGTTTGGGATTTGCTTTAAAATAATTCAGTAGGAGGTCACCTGGGTGGTTCAGTCAGTTGAGCATCCAGCTCTTGATTTTGGCTCAGGTCATGATCTCAGGGTTGTGAGATTGAGTCCTATGTTGGGCTGTGCGCTCAGCACAGAGTCTACTTGAAGATTCTCTCTTCCTTTCCCTCTGCCCCTTTCCTGACTCTCTCACTTTCTCTGTCTCTCTCAAAAATAAATAAATTAAATCTTTAAAAATAAAAAAAATAATTCAGTAGGGAGTTGGGGGGTGTTCAGATGAAACCATATTTATTGGCTTAGTTGTTGACACTGGGTGGTGAGTACAATGGAGATTTATAATACTGATCCCTATG
This sequence comes from Mirounga leonina, assembly GCF_011800145.1. Taxonomy (NCBI): domain Eukaryota; kingdom Metazoa; phylum Chordata; class Mammalia; order Carnivora; family Phocidae; genus Mirounga; species Mirounga leonina. The sequence continues at coordinate 89,275,183 of NW_023270268.1, read as the reverse complement.
TGTACTTAGAATTTAGATTTTAAAAATTATATATAATATAGTTTTATACATTTTTAAATATATAATTTAAAAATTTTACACAATTCATGATTACATCTAAATTTGATTTCCAGTTGGAGAATTATGGCTTGGGTGGAAGAAGGCTTTCTTGAGCCCCTTGCTGCCATTGCAGCCTACCCAGAATTTACCAGAGTAGTATTGACAACTTGGCATCCTGGTTTATCACTTGTGGGAGGTTCTAATCTTTACCTAAACTGCCCAGTGCTATAATATGTAATATTTCCACCAGAACCATTGTTATGACAAGATACATGTGAGAAGTACTTTTATAAAACTTACAGCTGATAAAATGTTTATAGTATAAATTTTTTTCTTTTTCTTTTTAATATTTTATTTATTTATTTGACAGAGAGAGAGACCGTGAGAGAGGGAACACAAGCAGGGGGAGTAGGAGAGGGAGAAACAGACTCGCCGCCGAGCAGGGAGCCCTATGTGGGACCCGATCCCGGGACTCCAGGATCATGACCTGAGCCAAAGGCAGACGCTTAATGACTGAGCCACCCAGGCGCCCCTAGAGTATAAATTTCTAACTTATAAACATGTATATTTTAAAATAGGACCAAATATCATATTTTAAATACGTGTGTCTTACATAGAGTAGTATATTCACTTTTTAAATGAGTTAATTTTTGTAAATGAAATATATACTTTGTAGGCATTTTTTATTTTGAGACAACATTAGATTTTCTTTCTCTGAAACATTTTCTGTCTTTTCTAGGAAGTTATTTTAGGTTATATGAAAGAGGTGCTTCCTCATCTCTAAGACTTAGCAGAAACTCCGACTTGAAGAGAATAAATGGATATTGTGCCAAACCACAAGAAAGTCCAAAAGCTCCACCCTGTAAGTTTTTATTCATTTTTCCAGTTATAGACTAAGCAGTTCCCAAAGAGTGAAACAACTTGGAATCAAAAGAACCTAAAAGAGAGGTTGTTCCAGGGGTTCCTATGTCCTACCCTTTCTTATAGTTCATGCCTCCCAAATTGTACTTATATTGGCTCATATGAAGCAATGCTTTCTTCATTTTCCTCATCTGTCCTTTTTATCTCTTGTTTCCAGGATTAGACTGGAGCTTTTTGTTGGAGAATAGAGGCATCAAATGAAATAGTGATCTAGAATTGGTCTTTTAAGGAACCCCAAAGATGAACCAAATTGGGAAATGATATTTTAGGTACAGTATAACTAGGGCTAGCCTCTGGCTTGGGCATTAATTTCAGCCATCGTTAGTCTTATTCTTATCTTGTCACTGTCCACTGTGGAAACAAGGAGTATAATGTATAAACTGTAGGGTCCCATGAGCTATTTGCTTCTTACTTCTTCATGGGAGTATACTAGGGTCAGGCAGGTCTTGGTAAATAGAAAAGAACTATCCTCAAAGAATATTTATCAAGAACTTAAAAATGTTTATACCCTTCAACCTGGTATTTCATTTCTGGGGATCTAGCCTCAGGAATAATCCCTATTATAGAAAAAAGCTCTGAGTGTAAAGATGTTCCCATATTTTATATGTAATAGGAAAATGAGAACTAATCTAAATGTCAGATAATCTGGGAATGATTAATCATGTATGTTAGATCTACTTGATGGAATTACGCAGCTGTTGGAAATGGTGCTTGTAAATACCATGTATTGGCATGGAAAATGTTTGTCATAATGTCAGTGAACAAAGCAGGATACAGAAGTTTATATTGTATGTAAGCATAGCATGATACACATATAAATATATAAGTTTATATAAATAAACATATAAATCCCCATACTTATGGGGATAAGACTTAGGAAACACTACCAAAATAGAAATACAGTGATTATGCTATGACAGGAGCATTAGGGATAGTTTTTATCTTCTTTTTTTACATCTATACTTTCCAAATTGTCTTTAATGTACTTAAAATGAAAACAACAAAAAAATAACAACTATAGAGCTATGCCAAGTGCTGGAAGGGTTAAACGATAAAACTACAGCAATGCTATTTCTGTACTTCTAAACCTCTGCTCTCACCATCAGTTTTTTATGGATTTTTTTCCTAGTGACTTTCCAGTTCCTTTTGCTGTTGCATTCTGAATAAGTGAAAAGAACAGCACAAGCAAAGGTGTGGAGGTGGGAATGAGTATGTCGTGTAGGCAGCAGTGAAGGAGATGGTCTGTCTGCAAGAGATGTAGGCAGTACATGGAAGTTGGATGAGATTATCTCCAGGGTCCTTTCTAACCCTAACATTCTGCGATTCCCTAACTTTTTCTGCTCCTTTAGTGACTTCTTTTTTTGAAAGACTTTCTCTTCCAGTCTGCTGTTGTGTGCCTTTCTTATTCATCTGCCTCTTTGGCCACTCCATTTTCCTCTGCTGCACCTTTCTCCTGTCTCCTCTCTTGGGTCTTTATCACCTTCACTGGCTCTCCCTTTGCACCAATGATTATCTCAACTTTGACTTCATTAATGAAACCTATTCAGATGGCGTAAATTTAGACTCGATATTATGTAAAATGGCATTCATGCCTTTTCTTTTCCTAACTGGTTCTTTTCACAGTCTCCTTATCTTGGTTAACAGTACTGCTGTTGTCTTACTCATTCAAGTTTGAGGTTCTTCTTTGATTCCTTCCTGTCTTAATCAGCCTCCAAATCCTTTCAGTCATCTTCAGATGGACTTTTTTGTCTCTGTTCTCACCGTTACAACTCCAGTTCAGACCATACCACCTTTCTTGCATTACAACCTCCCATTTGAACTTGTTGCCCACTCTGTCCTATCCTTCCTCTCTTCCATCTATTATGCAGATTAATCTTCTAAAACATTAACTTCTTCCTTCCTCTCTTCCATCTATTGTGCAGATTAATCTTCTAAAACATTAACTTCTTCCTTGCTTCAAAGTGTACAGTGATTCCCAAATCAGGTTTAAAAAGCTTAGCCTGGCATTCAGGGTCTTTTGTAATCTTATTTTACCTTATAACCTTTTTCTTTTTCTACTGAAGTCAAATAAGCTTCTCACTGTTCCCTTCTTAGTTCTTCTTAACCTTTATATCTTTGTTTAACATGGTGTTCTTTCAACTTTCAATGGCTAGGAAATAATACTTTTATTTTACCTCAGTCCCCACAGAATTTTGGAACCTCGTTTGAGAAATGAGGCATCCTAAGAAATTCCATTCAAATAAAGCTCTAATTAGCTTGAGGTTTCTCAATGTTTCTGTTTCATGAATAGCTAAAGAGCATACATAGCATTTTTTTAATTGCTAAATTTGAGAGTTATAAGCTCAAATAAGGAATCTTGTCTTGTTTTTCTCATAGACACTTACAGCCACAGAGTGCCATTACACAAACCTACACACTGGGAGAGGAAGATCCTGGTATGGTCAGGTCGCTTCAAAAAGGAAGATGAAATCCCAGAGACTGTCTCGTGAGTGCTAAACATAGGGGTTATAAGCAGCTTTTTCTTTCTCACTGATTTCAAAGGCAAAACAGTTCCTCTGAGTCTGACTATTTAAAAACTTTCAACCAAATTTTAGAATAGTTTTCACTTCTCAAAATGTTTCCTCTTTGGCAAGTACTTGCAGTAAAAACAGTGCTGGAAAATCTTGTATCTTATCATTGATATGTTATGTTGTGCCTAGTGGAGACCTGTCAGGTACTCTGAAGTCAACTGATTGATTTCCTCTCCGAGCTACAGAAATGTGACCAAGCAGTGATATTCACTGTTCTTAGCTTATTTTTAATCTGGGTATATCAGTTAGGTACCACTGACAATAAATAATAGTTATATTCTACAAAACCCACTAAAGTATTCAACATAGACATAAAAGTATTTAAGAGCAACATATTCTCTTTCTGGGATCCCAAAAAGCATGCTTCCTGTCCCTGTCACCAACTTCCTTGAACCCAGCCCTAACTCGGGTCTTGGGACTTTTTCAGAGTCTGTGGATAAGTATAGATTCCTCTAACCCAGGGTTTCTCAACCCCAGTGCTATCAACATTTTGGGCCAGATAACTCTCTGTTGGTGGGAGCTGTCGTGTACATGGTAGGATGTTCAGCAGCACCCTTGCTTGGCATTTTCATCCCCCAGATGCCAGTAACGCTCAGTGTAATAGGTCTCCAGACATTGCCAAATGTCCCCAGGGGGGACAAAAACAAAAAAACCCTGACTGAAGACCACTGCTCCAGCCTGATGTTAAAGACCCTGATTGATTTGCATCTTGGCCAAGAGAGATGCTGAGAAGCAGGTGCAATCTCCCCTGTGGGGCGTCATCCTTTTCAGAGACAGGGACTTGGGACAAAGCTCCTAGACATTCCCTTCTGGTGAGAAACTGTTCCTGGACCTTCTGGCTTCTGGTTTCAAGGCATGATTTTAAACGATCTGAGTTCATTCAGGGTATCTTTTCCCAGGAAGAGAAGTGTGATTTGCTTTTTTGTTTACAAGGGCTTTAACAGCCATTCTGCTTCTGCCTGTCAAATTAAATAGCACATTATCTTCACTAAAATTATTTCAGCAGGAAAGCCCCGGTCCTTCTTAGCTAAAGTGACAGTGTACTCTCCTGGAAAACAAGAGCAAGCTGGAAATAACAATGATATTAAGTTCTTTTTTTTTTTTTTTTTGAGATTTTATTTATTCATTTGAGACTGAGAGAGAGAGCACGAGCACAGGAAGACGCAGAGCGAGAGGGAGAAGCAGACTTCCCGCTGAGCAGAGAGCATGATGTGGGGCTCGATCCCAGGACCCTGGGATCATGACCTGAGCCGAAGGCAGACGCTTAACCGCCTGAGCCACCTAGGCGCCCCTGATAATTTCTTGCGTGTGTCTTAATTTCTTCCTGAATATTCCAGGAGAAAACAAGCTGCTGCATACCCATGGTCCTAATAGGTGCTATATAGATTTTACCATGGAACACCTTCCTCAGTCTGCCTTGGGGGTGGTTCCAAGATCCCCCTCAAGCCCAAATTACTACCGAGTCACCCTAGAATGTTCTGCTCTGAGCCTGGACAAGTGTTCATCCATATGCTGGTAGGTCTGAATAGGCACTGCTTAACTTGTCCATTCTGATTGCTTCCTATAGCATGGAGGGCAACCTCATGACCTTATTTAAATGCATTTTACTTTTTTAATGTAAAATACTTTTAATGTATAATAATACATTATATGCATAATAATACATTATATATATATAATTTTTTTTAATTTTAATATATAAAAAAAATTTTTTTTAAGAGAGAGCGCTGGCACAAGAGCGGGGTGGAGGAGGGGCAGAGGGAGAGAGAGAATCCCAAGCAGGCTCCACGTTCAGTGAGGAGCCCGATGTAGGGCTCGATCCCACGACCCTGAGATCATGACCTGAGCCAAAATCAAGAGTTGGATGCTTAACTGAATGAGCTACTCAGGGGCCCCAAAATGTAGAATACTTCTAATGAAAAGTAAAATATATTACTTTTCAGGAGTATCACAGCACTTTAATTGGACATGCCAGTTCACATAAAATATTGTCAACATGGGTAGTTAGTTTATGGTTGGTGGGCTCTCAGATGCTCTTAATAGAGCAATTCACTGTTCTTAGCAATTGTCCCTGGTTCCTCTCACCACCCTGCAGGCCCAGCTTCAGTGCCTGGAGAACTCCGTTTACATTGCTGCCTCACTGGGTCCCAGCTCTTATATCACAATGTCTATGCTTTCAGGCTTCTCCTACCACCTGCAATGCCTGGACCCTGTGCCTCCTTCCAAGCATTTTTATTATTTTTTTTTAAAGATTTTATTTATTTATTTGACAGAGAGATAGAGAGAGAACACAAGTAGGCAGAGAGAGAGGGAGAAGCAGGCTCCCCGCAGAGCAGGGAGCCCAATGTGGGACTCAATCCCAGGACCCTGGGACCATGACCTGAGCCGAAGGCAGCTGCTTAACTGACTGAGGCACCCAGGCGCCCCCAAGCATTTTTAAAGTACTTTTTTCCTCCTGATTTCAAAAGTAATGTGTGTTAAAAATCTGGGGAAAAAAAGAAAGGAAAGACGGTAGTTAGCACTTTCATCCCATCATCTAGAGATAATCACTTCCTATTTACACCCCTACTGAGTAGGCCAGTGCTGTGTCAAGGGTCCATCTGGACTCTTCGTGCCTTGCCCTGAGGCTATACTAGACTCACGTAACAGAACCGCCAACTCACTGCCTACATACAGAATCACAAAGGTGGAATGGCCTTCTCTTTAGACTCTTCCTTGGTAGGCCTCTTAGCTTTCACACAAGAATGATAATCCAGTCCTCAATTTTCTGTTACGGCACCTGGGTCTGCATTCAGTGGACAGGTTCAAAGCAGTACTTGCCAAAGAGCACAGTCTCAAGTTCACTGTCATGCAGTTTTAGCAAAACATTAGTTAAAAGGTAAACATTAAGGGAACATTGCTTAAAGGATCTTTCTGCTGTTTCAGATAGTCTCTGGAATCTATTCCTGGTTCTAAATCTAAGTATTAGATTTAGATTATTAAATCCATTCCTGGTTCAAGGCAGAGAGCGAAAACTTGGGTATAAAGAGCATATTGTTTAACTTTCTTCCACATTTGTTTTCTGAATTGTGATTTGTGTTGAAATACACGAAACTCATGAAGCTCATTGGAGTATCTGTTGTCAGGATATTGTTAGACAATCACTGGATCATATAACGTCTTCTGAAGAACCCCAGGAAGAAACAGCTCCTATTTTCACTTTTAGCATTGGCTGCTGATATGAAACTTGAAAGCCAAAATTGGGGACCACCATAGCAAGCATAGATTAATACACTTTGCCTTTTTTCCCCCTTTGTTCCTGGATCCACTTTGTCTTGACGCTTTCTTCTGTTTTTCTTACTTTTAAGTTTATGCTTTTTTTTTTTTTAAAGATTTTATTTATTTATTCATGAGAGAGAGAGGCAGAGGGAGAAGCAGGCTCCCAAGGAGCAGAGAGCCCGATGTGGGACTCGATCCCAGGACCCTGGGATCATGACCCGAGCCGAAGGCAGACGCTTAACGATCTGAGCCACCCAGGCGCCCCAAGTTTGTGCTATCTTACTGAATGTTATTAGTAAGTTTAAAGTGAGTTGTGAAAATGCCTCATCTTCCCCAAAATCCTACAAGATTTCCAGGCCCCACATCTTTTTTTTTTTTTTTTTCTATTTGTGGTACCACTCCACTTCTGATTTGTGGTACACAGAGTTTTATTTCCTACTGGCCACTTCAGAAAGAGAAAAATTAACTTTCTCTCATAATCTCATTGTGTTACTAGGTTTGAGATGCTTGATGCTGCAAAGAACAAGATCCGGGTGAAGGTCAGCTACGCGATGATTGCCCTGACAGTGGCAGGATGCATCTGGATGGTTATTGAGGGCAAGAAGGTGAGCATGGACTGCCTCTCTATCTCTGTTTTCTACAAAGGATCTAAAGGAAATTAGGGGTTCAACCCTCATATTTATTCTCTTGAGAAGAGGGGGCTACTTTCTACATGAGAAATGATAAGAAACAAAATGAGACACAGCAGGGACAAACCTGGGATGTCATGTGTGGGCATAAATAGCAAATCCTAATTTTGGCAAGGTAAAGGACTAAATTAGTTTTGCATAAAGTAAAAAAAACTGTTTAGTTATCACAGATGTCATAAATAATGTGAAGCCAGAAAAGTGTCCCTGGTGTATTTAATGACGACACCAGCATGTCTGTAAAGCACTTCCAGTACATGGGCATATTTATCCACGCTCCAACTGCCTTAGCCCTGGTAAGCATGCTAGTCACTGTTCTGGATTTGAAGCTCAGCCACACTGGGCCATATGTGTAAGGACAATAGCTCCTAAACAAGTACAGAGGCAGTTAAGGCCAGAAATATTTGTTTTAACCTATATCATTATTAATAGCTGTCATTAATTGAATACTCACTGTCTTCTAGGCACTTGGCTTCTCTTTCATTTGAACCTCACAATAGCATGACAAAATAGGTACTATTATTAGGACCTCATTTATAGATGAGGAAACATAGCTTAGAAAGCTCTGCTACTTTGCCCAAGGTCACACATCTCCTAAACGGCAGAGCCAGAGTTTGAACCTAGACCTAGTTGAGGTGATAGTAAAATTGCTCCCACTTATTAAGGGCTCATTATATAGCAGGCACTGTTAAACGCACCACAATATCCTAAGAACCTAAGCAGTAGGTTCTCTTATTATCCATACTTTATAAAAGAGGAACCTGAAGCTTAGAGATACTAAATCATTTTCCCAAAGTCACATACCTAGTAAGTGGCAGGATAAAAATTTAGAGCCAAGTTTGCAAGTTCCCAAACTCATATAATACTATCTTGTGATTAAAAGAGAGGGTTTTTTAAATATGCAGCAGCACTGGTCAAACACTTATTTTAATACCATGTCTAATTTTATATATCACAGCTACCATGTACAAAGAGATGTCTTACATCTATTATCAGATATTAAAAAGGTTCTTCTACCAACTCAGCAGTAACTGACTTCCCTTATCCCCAGTGAGTGCAGAGTAAAAGGAAATGAACTTCTGGCTCTCTTCAGACTTTTGGAGTGGAAAACACTGACCATTTAGACTGACCTTATGGGAGCACAAGTGTGCAGGACTGAGTGAAGTTCTTTTGACATCTTTTGACATCTCTGTTCTACCCCACTTCAGATTTTCTTCTGGTTTCCTCTTTGACTTCTCATGCTTAGTTCTCAGATTGAAACCTACAGAAGCATGTGGACAGGACATAGGGGCTTCTAGAATTCCAAGAAGTCTGCATTGCTTTTGTATACTTGATTATACTAAGCTGAGTCTAAATACTCTAGAAACAAGTTACCCCTTGGGATTTCTTCTAGCCTCATCTAAGGGTATACACCATGTACTTCAAGAGAGTTTCTCTCCTTTATATGCCAGAAAACCATCTCATTTGTTTTATGTGGAACTATCCATTTCTTACAAGTTGGTAAATGCTACTAGAATGAAGAACTTTTAGACTTACTGCTATTTGGAAGAGAAAATAAGCCATCATATTTTGTCCTCACCATCAACTTACCATTCCCATTCTCCTCTCCCTTCCCATACCTAATTTGTTACATGTGAAATTACACAGATATAAGAAAATCCCTCCTTATATATAGGGTGCTAGTTTATTTGGTATAGAACTTTTGAAACTGGTCTGCTTATATAAGCTTCACAGGCATGTAACAGGTCACATGGAGGGAAACAAGGGAAGAGGATGGTTGTCTCTCCCCCACTGCTGTTTGCTGTCAAAGGATGGAGTAGTGGGATAGATACTGCTGAGAGTCATCAATCACAGTATTTGGTAAAGTCTGGGATCCCCAAAGCTGAATATTTTTGGTAAAAGAGGAGTAAGGAGTTAGAAGGGTATGAAAGTATACAAATGAGTTGGGGAAGGAAAAATGGTAGCAACAAAGAAAAGTAAAAGTAAAAAAAGGATAGAAATGGAAACAAAAAGGTATTCAATACTAAAGAGAGGAAAAAGGAAAAGATAAGGGAAGAAGCTAGATTTAAAGAAACAGGCCAGAAAGAAAGAGAAGGTGGAGGGTGTGGCATTTCTCTCGTGCTTGACTGGATGGGCTACTGTAGGACTGTGAAGTTTTAGAGGAAGCAGAAGGCACACGGAGGGGGCTTCTGGGCTCAGTGTGCCCACGGCAGAGCATTCTGGGCCTGTGCTGCCCTAGTTAATCAGCTGACATCAGTGTAGGGTAATGACATTCTTCCCAAACCTGCATAAATAATCACTTGTTCAAATTTGTTTCACTTTAGGCTGTCAAAAGAAACGAGTCTTTAACAAGGCTGAACTTAGAAAAAAAAGCTCGCCTGAGAGAAGCAGCAGCTCTGAAAGCCAAAACAGAGTAGCAGAGGTATCCGTGTTGGCTGGATTTTGAAATTGCAGGAATAATGTTGCAGCAATTAGCCTGTATTAAAAAGAATACAGTATGAGGATCCATTTCATGAAAGTGTGGTTTGCACCGACTTATAATTTCCCCCATTTCTGATATAGTGGGACAAATAAATTTCCTTAAACGGCTTGTCTATATTTTTGTGGCTTGGATCCAGGTTAAATGCAGCCTTTCAGCTTTTTGGAGAAAATGAATGAAAAATGGGGCAACTTATTTAAACTTTAATATTAACTCTTCTTTTAGAGAGTCAGAAACCATATCTTATTTTAATTTCCATTGCCAAAGTGATTTTCTCTGCAGAAGCCAAAATGGCTTCTAGTTCTTTATTTCTCTCTCTTGTGTACTCATTTCTAGAGAGATAAGGAAGACCAGCTGAGTACACTGCCCAGGTGCATCTTGGAGAGCTAACCTCCCTAAATGCAGTGGTGCTTCTTGAGAGCCCTGCAAAGCAGCCCGATCAAACTCTGCCATCTTTGGGCATGCTGGCAGACAGAGGTTTCTCAGAGAGCAGTCTTGGAAAAGGTCCCTGTAAGGTGATGAGAGTGGTCTGGCCACAAGTTTCTGAGAACTCTGAAATCCCAGCACCATGAAGTTGCTTGGGGCCAGTAGTCACCTCTTTTACTCCATAGCTTAGAATTCCCAATTGGTCCTTTTCCTTTTACCTTTACCCTAAATTTCTCAATTATGAACATCTTTCAAATGCATTTTCTTGTAAGTTTTGAAAGATAAGCTTTTGCACATGGTTGTGTATTTCATTTACACTTCGGGATGTCAAGCCGTCTCATATTTAGGTATGGATGCTGGTTTCTCTTTTAAGTGTTTCATATATTCTCACATGCCTCATATTAATGGATGACATGGACGACAAGTCCTCGTAGCCATCCCAACCTGCTAGTTTTCTCCAGAGGATTAGAACAGATAGTAATATATGCAGCTGCACTGGAACTTGATTTAATAAACTAAGTAAAATGGAATGCACCACATATAATTTCATAATCTGATGTTAATGATGTCTGTGAATATACTTTGAGTAATTTGACCTTAGCTTTTTAGATACCGAGTTCTTTGATTTTAATGTACTTCTTTAAAAAATAAGTAATTTTTCTTCATAGAACACTATCATTTTTAACTTCTAAAGGAGTATTTTAAAGTGTTATCTTGGAGATTTATGGTAAAAAAAAAAAATGTTTCATTAAACCAAAACTCACAAATGTTACCATGCAGCAAGAATTTTCATGATCATTTCTCATTTTGTGTCATTGTCCTGTTCAGTTCCTTAGAGTAACTACCTCTTTATGGTTTAAATATAAATTTCTTGGCCAGAATTGTCTCTGTCTAATCCCAATTCTCCCACTACCCTCACATAATACCTTTTTGGCAGTCATCTTACTAATAACTCTAATACCTTATATTTCTCAGAACTTGTCAAGCAAATCGTATTTTTTTTTTTTAAGATTTTATTTATTTATTTGACAGAGACAGAGATAGCGAGAGCAGAAACACAAGCAGCGGGAGTGGGAGAGGGAGAAGCAGGCTTCCCCCCGAGGAGGGAGCCCGATGTGGGACTTGATCCCAGGACCCTGGGATCATGACCTGAGCCGAAGGCAGACGCTTAACGACTGAGCCACCCAGGCGCCAAGCAAATCGTATTTAATGAGCACTGTTATACTAAAGAATACCAAAAACATAAGACAGTTTAGCCCTGTTACTTTCAATTATTGTTGTACTATTTTTTGCTTAATTTCTAGATTTTTTTTTTCATGTTTATCATGTCTCTGTAGGTAAAGTGGGCAGAAACCATTTTCCACTTTATATTTCCTATAAGCCCTGTCTGAACATAAAGTTAATACATGAGCCTATGGTCAGATACTTTTTTAATCAACAAAAGTAATAACAGTATGGGGACATGTCTCCAAATGTTTATTGAAAGAAGGCAAGGAATGAATAAAGTGGTGGTGGTATAATTCATTGTCATTCATCAAACATTACCTTAATCCCATATATATATATATAAATCCATTTATATATATATAAATACTGAGAATACAAAAATGAGTAAAACATACTCCTTTACAGAGCTCATAACTTACAGAAACATGGCCCATGAAACTGTTACAATACAAACTGGTAAAAGAATATTCTGAACTTTATATAACAGTAGCTATAGAAAGAAACAAAACCTAACTCAGCTGTCAGTTGTGGTTGGAGTCAGGCAGGCAGTGCTGGTCCACAAGTGGTGGTTTCTGAACTGAGTTTGAAGCATGGGTAGGAGTTACTAGGTCAGACACATAGTGAAAGAGAATAGCCTCACCATTTAGACATTTAGCTTGCTTGATAATCATGAGGCACAATCTGACCAGGATAGTGAGAAGTCCCTCAACAAAATGCCATTTATAATGTTTTGGTTTACTTTTAGTTTTTATCTCCATAAAAATCTTAAAATGTTTAACAGACCTAACCGTGACTTATTTTTCCCAATTTATAGACTTGATTCCACGGAACCATTTCATGTGTGAGTGGCATCTGCCATACATCTCCATTCCACCTAATCCCAGGCTTACGTTCTTAACTCATCTGATCTCCCAAACCGGGAACACGAGTTATTCCAAACTCCTGCTCCCTTCATTTAATCAGTCATCCTATCTTGTAAACCTTACTTCTAAATATTTCCCAAATACACTGAGAGGAACAGAATGGGAATCTGTTCAGGGATAGACATAGGAGTTAATACCAGACCTGAAGATTAAAAGTCAGAAGTCGTAGGTTCTAGACTTGCTTTTCCAATTGTCTTGCTTTGTAAATTTAGGTTATAGGTCTGAAATATTATAATCTAAGACAATGTTTTTTTTGTTTTGTGTTGTTTTTAAAGATTTTATTTATTTATTTGTCAGAGAGAGAGAGAGAGTGTGTGAGCACAAGCAGGCTCCCTGCTGGGCAAGGAGCCCAATGTGGGACTCGATCCCAGGAGCCTGGGATCATGACCTGAGCCGAAGGCAGACACTTAACCGACTGAGCCACCCAGGCATTCCCCCCCTCCCTTTTTTTTTAAGATTTTATTTATTTGTCAGAGAGAGAGAGAAACACAAAGTTAAAAAGAAATACAAAACCATACCAAAATTAAGAGAAACCATCTTTTTAAATACGCGGGTTTTTTTGGTTTTTGGGTTTTTTTGCCAGCTTGGCTCTACTACTTGATTTCTAAAGGGTTTAGTAGTTACTCTTCCACAGTTTAATTGTTTTGTCATTTCCTAATGCTGCTGATGCAATGATGTTTTCTGTAGGATGACAAGCTGCTGAGATTACAACATCTGTATGACCTTGTAATTTCTGTACAATCTCTTTAGTCTGAAGGTTCCAAATGTAAACCAGATTATCTTCTGAACCAGACACAATCCATTTGCCACCAGTAACTGAAAAATTGGCAAATATGCAGTATTTCTCATTCTTATGACCAGTGTAGGTTTTCAGGCATCTGCCTCTGCTATAATCCCACAGTTTAAGAGTATTGTCCAAAGTTGCAATTAGAAGATATCTTCCATTTGGAGAAAATTTTACAAAAGAGATAGGAAGGTTATCATCATCAACAAGTGTTTTTAAACACTGACCTGATGCAGCATCCCAAATTCTACAGACACCATCATAGCTACCTGACACAATCAAGGACCCGCTACAATTAAAATGAACAGCAGAAACTGGGTCAGAATGAGCAGACAAAGTCTTCAGGCACTTTCCTGTTTTCACCTCCCATATTTTCACACTCTCATCAAAAGATCCTGAAATGATGAGATTAGATGGTGGATTGAAATTACAGCAAAAAACATAATTACTATGCCCCTTCAGCGTTTTCAAACATTTTCCAGATCTCACATCCCAAATCTTCAGCGTTTTATCATCTGAGGCAGAAACAAGGCGACTGGAATCTGATGACCAGGCAACATCTGATATTTCCAGATTGTGACCATAAAGTGTTTTCTCATACTTTCCATCATAGGCTCCCCAAATTATAATTACTTTGTCAGCAGAAGAACTTGCTAGCCATTCTCCATTAGGACTAAACTTAACCGATGATATTGCATCCGTATGCCCCACGAGAGTAAATTTAAGAGCATAGTTTGGTTTTTCAGACGTTTGCTCGCTCCGATTGGCTGATAAGGGGAGGCTCGACTCTGCTTTAGCATCTCCTGCCTCCTTTGTCGCCACGGTTCTGAAGCTCCAAGTCAGTAGGTTAGGTAAGCGTCCGGCCCTGAACCAGGCAGCCCAATATTCTGACTTTCTGCCCAGCAAAATGAAGATAAAAACATCAGACTCAAAAATAAACGGTCTTTTAGGGATTATAATTTCTGGGCTGTCTTTAAACTACCCTATACAACGATTCAGCAGCACGGCTTGGACCACTTCTCTTTTTTCTTTGCTTCCTCCTTCGTAAACAAATACTTGAGAAATAATACTAGAAGGGTCCAATGCGCTGTCGGCAAGGGAGGTATGTTTCGGGTATTTTGTGAAGGTATAAAGCCGTGCAAAGTGACGAGGGGCGTGGGTGATCTACAAAAAGTATTTTTTTCACCGCCCCTCCCCCAACTCTGAAACATTTAGAACACTGAGCAAGCCTACCAGTCAGACAGACTTTCGGTACTTGAGCATGAATGAAACACCGCTTAAACAAACGATTTCAGGAAGTCAAAACAAAACAAAAACCTGCGCAGGCATCACGAATTGCGGTCCGGGTGGGCTGCAGTCCGCGGATAAACACTGGGGCGCAGCGCCGCGTCAATCCAACCCAGCTGGCAGGACGGCGGAGCGCATGTGCACTCCAACTTCGAGCCGACATGACCAATGGGAGAGGTCTGCCTGCGCTTGCGCAAAGGAAGGCGCCGGCGTTTCCTTCCGGTCTTCTTTGGCGGCGGTTGTCACCCACAAATGCTGGACTTCCTCCTTTTCCGTGTGGGTAGGTGTACTGGGCTTCTCCCAGACCTGACTGACTAGCGTCGGTAGCGGTGAATGTTTCAAAGAACATTCATTTCTTTTTGGAAACCGTGTCACGAGAAAGAACTGAATTTTCCGATTCCCTTAGTGGAAAGTTAAGCCCACATTTGGCACCTAGCTAGCCGTCCATCCCGGTGACTAAGCATCTGCTTCGCGGGCCTCTTTGGTTCTGCTCCTCTCTACTCTTGTGGTATAGAGCCTGGTGGCGTGTACTTAAGGCTGCAGGTAGGCAAGGGGAGCTTAGCCGAATTTACGCCCAGATTATAAAACTTCTGGTTTTAAGTTTTGCGTAAACGTTTCGGGAAGGAATGTGTTGTGGGCCTCCAAAAGCCCCTGCTTAGGACATGGTAGTGCCGTGGAAACGAGCAAACGTTCGTTTTAGCATTTCCTTATGCCTTAAACTTTCTAAGAGAAAAGGTCAGATCTGCATAGGTGCTTGAGACCGAAAAAGACCTAGAAGTTGGTGGAACGTGATTAAGAAATGTGTAAAGTTAACTTGTAATAGGCTTTAGAGAGTTTATAAAGTTTTAAGAAATGTTTAATGGGCCTGAGAGTGCTGTATAAAGATGTATGCTTTTCAGATTAAGTTACTATCTTTAAACAAGAATAGGTTTACCGGGGTGCCTTTCAGGCTCAGTCCCTAGATCATGCGGCTCTTGATCCTTTTGCTCTCCGAGTCTCGAGTTCAAGCCCCACCTTGGGCGTAGAGCTTACTTAAAAAAAAGTTTACCAAGGGGCGCCTGGGTGGCTCAGTCGTTAAGCGTCTGCCTTCGGCTCAGGTCATGATTCCAGGTCCTGGGATCGAGCCCCGCATCGGGCTCCCTGCTCCGCAGGAAGCCTGCTTCTCCCTCTCCCACTCCCCCTGCTTGTGTTCCCTCTCTCGCTGTGTCTCTCTCTGTCAAATAAATAAAATCTTAAAAAAAAAAAAAAAAGTTTACCAAAAAATTGGAAGCCTGATGAGTTTCTACTTACCTGTAATTGCTCAATAAAGAGAGCTCAAGTGTGTTTACAAGGTTTCCCCCCTCTCCGAGCTGAAGTCTAGAGGCAAGTATCTTGTTTTTCTTTTTTTTTTTTTTAACGTAAGCTCGAGTCGCGTGCTCTACCACTTAGCCAGCCAGGCGCCCCGCGGCAAGTATCTCTTGATGTTTTCTGTCAGCCAACAGTTAAAAGCATTTGGAAACAAATTCCCCTATCCTGTATTTATTAGGGATGATTGAAAGTCTGGCCTTTAAGTGAGGCACGACATAATTAAATCACCTATAATAATAGACTGTAGTGGAAACGTCATTACCTTAAGACGCTACTACTCTAGTTTGGAATTTGGACAGGCATTGGACAAAAGCTTTAGTCTTAGCTAGTGCAAATTAATGGTGTAACGGTAACGTGGTGCTGGGAATAGGAAGAGCATCTTTTAAGTGGATTGGCACATCCATTTATATACATTAAATTAGGATGCTTCTTGGATATTTTTTAAGGCAAGGCCACCACGGACCTTCCCTCTGTAACATTTTAAAAAACTTTTCCCTTTTATGTATCTTTAAGTTCAGTTATGATAAACTCTGCCTCTTCTCTCTCCTTTCCTCCTATTAGCCTGAAATCGTATGTTTTTTACTGGGAAGCTTAGAAACACACTAAAACTCTGCATCAGTTGAGACTATTTTCATTTTTATTAACTCATTAAAAAAAAAAGCTATAGAGAACATAGTGTAGGCTTGTTCCAAAAATTTTAAGTAAATTTGTATTTTTCCAATAACTTCTGTGCACTGAGTAAAGAAAGAAGAAATTAGACAAGGTAAATTTGACATGAGGGCTAGGATGGGGTGTTGGTGCTGGCGTATATTCTAATAACCCACTAGAAATACCACAAAAATCAGAGGGACAGGGGACACAGTCAAGAATGTCTTGATAGGGGGCGCCTCGCTGGCTCAGTAGAGTATGCCACTCTTGATCTCAGGGTGGTGAGTTCAAGCCCATTAGGGGTAGAGTTTACTTTAAAAAAAAAAAGATAGGAATATCCAGAAATAATTGTTCTTCAGCTTTTCCCAGAATTTGAAGAAATTTCCACTATTAAAATCCATTTCTAGATGTCGGAATTTTTTGTTTACAAATAGCGTCAGGAATTTGTAAAGAAATTAAAGCTCTGAATATAACTAGGTAAATCTTTTTATTAATCATGTTCTAATATTAATATGTAGTCCTGATATTGTGTCCTTATGAATGAGGCCTAAGAATTTTGTAGTTTAGGTCCTTGGGAGGAGGAGAGCATCAGCAATGTGGAGTGTGAGTAGGGAATACTGATACAGGTAAATCCAAAGTGGCAGAAACCATAATTAGAGCTGTGCATTTGCTGCTCTCAAGCAAAATTCCTCATATGGTCCTGTTTTTAATGATTTCCATTTTTGCTGCTTAGTCTTTACCAGATAGGAGATTTGGAAGTTTCCCTCTCTGTAGAAATCAATTTGTTTTCTTTAGAGTTCCCATAAAAGTTTTAGAACTGAAGGTCTCCATGGTTAAAAGGTTGATTTCCCTCCCCCCCCCCCCCCCCAGTCAAGTTTGCAGATATGCTAAATAGAAATGCCACAAATAGGTCATTTTTAAAAATAGATATTTTTGGTATCTATGTCAGGACTGAGATTAAGTCCTATCTTAAGGAATGTCTTGACCGACTCCCTTCATAGCAATTCCTAAGCAATTCCAGTTGAGCAGTCTTCAAAAGTCAAGCACAATAGAACTGTGTACAGTTGCTTAGGACCACTAGCAATTTAAATCTATTAAAATCTAGTTGGACTAAATATGTAGTGGCCCAGAATTTATCTAAACTGAGACCTTTTTCAAAGTGAAAGGGGACACAAATAATCAGCTGTTAATTGATCTAAAACCTGGGACTATACCTAGCAAACCAGTATAATCACTGACTTCTGGAGGACTGTCATAAATCACCACTTAATTTTGGAAAATTCTACACTGTTTATATGGTAACACCCCAGCCTGCCCACATCTCTCTCAAACCCTGTGCTTTTCTTTCCCCACCACTCTGGTCTCCTGGGTTTCTGTTTTCTCCTCATCCATCATTCTAAATAATGCTGGGCCCAAGTGGTTTAGATAAGGCAATGATCCAAACTGGATTCCCACAGGCTTCCTCAGGTTAAATGGGTATAAAGGAATTTAGAGTAATTTTATTCTCTGCAGAAACATTCAAGATCACAGATATTACCATATATTGATTTTAAAACGAGAACAGACTTTTTCAAATTGGCAAATGAAATAAGGGGCAACAGTCACCTACACTAGCTTTAATAAATTTGTAAACTCAGCCATTTGTACTATAGATGACAGTGTAGTCTGCAGGAACTAATTACATTTTGATTTAAGATTCGGTTTTCAGAAAAAAATACCTGGCCAGTAGAATCTCTCAGCAAGACATTTAGTAGTAAAAATGAAAAAAGAACAAACACCCTATTTAATAGCCTAAGGCAACCACCAGCTTCCATGTAAGTTGGATGCAATTGGCAAAAAAGTTATTTTTCTTAACTTTAGAGTAGGTCAGAAGAGATTAATGTGCTATTTTTGGTAATACAAACACATGGGGTTGATTATACATATGTTACCCTGTAAAATATATCCATAACTTTTCACAGAAGGCATAGGGTTTTTTGTTTTTATATAATGAATGGCTATAACAATGCTTTTGTAAACTTCAGGTCAGATCATGTCCTCCTGAAAGGTAACCACATATAAAACATACATTGAGACACTAAGTCTAAGAGTTGTTAATTCCTGGTTTCAAACAGCAGCATAAAAAAATTCCTTTGAATTTTCTTTTGTAACCAAGTACCCTTTACTAATATCACATCGATGCATATTCCTTCAGTCATTTAGTATTTATTGAATAGTCTACTATGTGCAAGGCACTCACCCATGGCCTGACAGACCACATTCAAGTACAAAGAATCATCAGATCCATTCCAAATCAAAGCGTAAGAACACTTTGAAAAACAACATATAGTGGTCATAATGATGAAGTAAGCAGAACATAACAACATACATTAAAAGGTGATCTTTCTAACTTTTGATACTCCTTGGGACGATACTCCTTTAGGAAGTCAGCTGTGTTAAATTCACGTCCATGGATGGCACTGCTTTCTAAGGCAGAATTCTTCATTCCAAAGCCTTCTCTGTCAGTAGCTTCTACATTTAAGTTTGTTGAATGGAAACATGTTTCTGAGTTTACCCATTATGCTAATGAACTCAAAATCAATCATTTGCATATATATTTTTTGACTTCTGTTGTTTTGTCAGGTCATATACAGAATGTTAGCACCACAGAAGGGAAAAAGAAGTTTGGGCTGAGAGGCTCTACATTACCAAAATATGTAACCTAAAAGCATACCTTAGTTATTTTAAGGGTGCTCATGAGAAAGAGCCAGAAAGACTGGTCTGACAAAAAGCTGGTCCAGCTGGGACAGTTGTGTAAGTCTAGTTCTGGGAGTTCCTGGCCCAGAACACCACCTCCACCGTGACCTCTGCTTTCTTCCAGACACAACCTGCACAGCTCTGTCCGTACTAGACAGTGTATGAGGTTGTGACCTTGGGGTAAAGTAAATTCTCCTAAGTCTTGATTCTGTCACCTATATCATAATGTCAGTTATCTATCTCAAAGAGCAGTTGGAGGATTAAAAGAGAAAAAACGGAAGCCCTTCCCCAGGCACCTGGCACACAACAGAGGCTCAAAGACTAGTTGCCTTTTTGACCTGAAGGGAAAACAGACTGGGACTTCTTTTTTCCTACTCTGAGTTGAAAGCAAAACTTCATCTACCCTTAATCTTTTCTTCTTGCCCCAGACTTCCAAATTTTATACCCAGTAGCAACTTGATATTTTTAAAATTAGCATATAATACTTGCTTTACTTCATCAAACATTTTTGTGATGTCCTGGTACTGTTACTACCTATCCTTTTCTGACAAGAAAGCATATTATAGAATACTGTCTGTATTAGAGCAGACTTACTGTACTGGTGTCCCATCTGGCTTTCACTTACTTGAACTTTAAAAAAAATAATTTTTTTTTTTTTTTTTTTTTTTAAGGAATCTCTATTCCCAACATGGGGCTCGAACTCATGACCCTAAGATCAAGAGTTTCATGCTCTACTGACTGAGCCAGCCAGGCGCCCCATGAGAAAGCAAATTTTTTTCTCTTTTTAATTTTTAAATTTTTGTTTAAATTTTTTTTTTTTTTAGGAGGCTCCACGCCCAGCGTGGGGTTTGAACTCACGACCCTGGGATCAGGAGTCACATGCTTTACCCACTGAGCCAGCCAGGTGCTCGGTAACTTTAACTTTTGATAGAGAAAGGTAGCCAAAAATATTTCCCAGCATGGCAGATACGTATTTACTCTGCTCAACTAACAACAGATGAAAGTGGCTCTGTTAATTTCAGATGGCAAAAAATTCAGATTTGAGACTTCATATATAGATAGATAGGTATACCTATTTCTCAAATGAGCTAATTTTGGAATGTAGGAGGTAGAACATAGTATATAAATATGAAAAGCAAACAATGCCCCTTTCTAAAAGTAGATCCCTTTTCTTTACTGAAAAACATCCTTACACATTAAGATTTCCTATAATGAAAAGCCCCAAGCCCTAAAACATCAATATGCAATGACTTGCCTACTGATAGAAAAAATGTTCACAAAACTAATCAGCAAGAAAGAAAAATCTTTCAACTTGAGGAAAACCCTTTCATAATGCAACCCCAAACTGGGAGATTATAAATAACTGAAATGTTTGTTTAGCACTAGAGAAGTAAATTCAAAGTTGCCTGTGAGTGGCCAGGTACAACAGGATTTAATTGACAATAGTTTGGTTTCTAAAATATATTACATATTTTTTCTCAGGCAAAATCAGCAACAATCTGCAATAATAATTCAAATTTATTATGGGGTAATTGTCATTGCTTATATTTGTGACGATATGAAAAAATGGCCCAGAGCCCATTTAGCTTTATCTGGCAGATGGAAGAAACAATCCTAGGGCAATAGTTTTCAAAAACAGTATAGCTGACAAAGGTTTAAAAGGGCCCTTACTTAGTGACAAGAACATGAATTAAAGTGTTCCACAGACAACTCCTTAATCTGTTTTCCTTTCCTGGTTTTTCTCAATCTAACCATATCTACCCTGCTGGTCCTTCAAATATAGGTGCCTTTATATCCTAAATGCTTTCAATGCTTTTTTTTCCCCACCTAAGTTTTCACTGAATATACTTTGAAAGTGCAGAGGAGGAAAAAGGGGGGGGGGGTGGATAATCAAGGTACTGGTTAGTATATATTGCAGGAGAGTTTTCCTGTGTTGAAATTAACATGCTTTTGTAATGAGTAACATCTTAGTGATAGGGTTTCAATAAATTCAATGTAAATTAATAGAATCTGCCAGGCAGAGAACTAAAATGAGGACTTAGTTACCTCCTGAAGTCTCATTCATTTCTATAACCAAAAAGGCTGCTTTTTCAGTTCCAACAGTTATGCTGGGATTTAACTTTTAGTTAATTCCAATTTTTATATTAAGAACATTTTATTGCAAAAAAAATTTAGCTCATCTCTCATGAACTTCCAAGACAGGAGCAAGATAAATTCCTGTTTACAACAGAAAATGGACCATAGCAGTTAAATGGACTTTGTTTAATTCATTCACTGAGACACCTGCAATTGCAAAACTCCCAGTGTATGCTCTTCTTACTAACCTGGAGAAACAACTTTGTGTGCTTTATCCTTTTTCCATTCAAATTGGTTTATCAAAAATGAATTGAAATTTTTAAAATTATCCAATAGAAGGTACATAATTTAAAACATCCTAGAGAAATGACATGTTACCAGTGATGTACAGGTTAAAAAAATCCAGCCACAAAAAAAGTCAAAGCTAAAAACAAGATTTTTACTATGAATCAGTGCTTCTATTACCCTTCTGAAAGAAGTTATATTTTAATGTGATGTAAAGGCAAAACTGAAAGTTTTTCTTTAAATTAACCACCTAATTTGTCCCTAAAATTACAAAGAATCAAAGTCTTTTACAGGTCAAGTGCAGTAAACTAAAATGTCCTTTCAGCACAAAGCAGCACTAGAAAAAGTTATAGATGGGAGTTGACTAGTTTTGCAGTGGCTGCTCCATCAGTAACAGACAGACATCAGACGGTATCCATCCAGAGCACAGACACAACTACAGACTAGATGCGAAGAATGTGTCACACACTTGGCTGCTAAATGTCCTTTGTCTTTGTATCTTTCTACTTTGAATGAAGTGGATTTTTTTTAAGTTTAAATCAGGTCACGTAAGTTGGCTGTTTAAATAACAACATGATGAGGTATGAAAGCTCTGAATATCCCTAACATTCAGCAGGATTTACCAGAGATGTATAATAACCTGTCAGGGGACTTCCATATAGTTACATTTTGGGGTTATAATGAATTCTAGAAGAGGACAAGATTAAAGAGGTTTAAAAGGGTATTCTCTGAAACAGAAGTGAGCGACTTTTCCTTCAGAATTCATTTTGAACAGCATATCAACAAAAAAATCTTCTCTGATAGTGTGTCCCAACATTGAGTCAAGATGGCCAACTAGCACCAAGAAGTCATATTGAACTCAGTTGCAGTTCTCTTGGCAATTAAGCTTATATTTTCATTCCAGTCCAAGCACAAATGTGGATCACTGAAGACAGTACTGGAAGCGCCATTTGCAGGTACATTGCGGTTATCATTAAATGAGCCAGAAGATAGAAACTTTTTATTTTATGGGTGGACTTGACTGGGCAGTACTAGTAGATGAAATGAAATGATTAGGGAACAATGAGGTTATATTAAAAAAAAAAAAAAATCCCTGCCCTTATTTGGGTTGAATAGGTCATGTTGAGAAGATGATTATTTGTTTAAGATAAGGATGCTACATTAAAAGGATCATATATGCAGCATGAATACATTAGAATCAAGCTGCACCGGGCTAAGAAAAAAAAAGTTTCCCTAAGTAACCTTTAAAAGTATGTGTTATCTGCCAGTCACAGAGGGGAAAAGCACCTAGGGTGAACTCCAATTTAATGAGGACCTTGATCAGGACCACAAAGCCTGAAACATTTGTTTTAATGCAGAAACACAGCCTCTAGTCACACTGGTTGAGTCTGGGAAAATTGGAGGGAGTTTTTGTTTTTTGTTTTTTTTTTACTTTTTTATTGAAGTACAGGATATTGTTTCGATTACTAAGGATTCTAACTCTTCATACCAGCATTAGAATCGAACCACTTCCAAATCCTAAGACACATAAGACCAAAGAGAAGCAACAGCCATACAAATTAATGTGCCCCTCTCCTTGCTGCTCTAAGGGAATCTTCAAACCAGTATCACATTTAAGAGTCAGAGTGTTAATTCTTCAGCATTCCTGACAACTAGAAAGCACATTCACTGAAGGCTGAAGGTGAGGGAGCGGATGGTTTAACTTTAGTATCTGTGAAGAATGGCGCCAATAGAGGAAAGAAAACCATCCAGTCTCAGTAAGGATTAATGCAGATTTGGCTAGAAAAGCCACCAGGTAATCCAAGGGTTCACTGTGGAAGAACTCATGAAAAGTACTCTGAAGTGTACACAACAGGTCTAAACATCTCCCTTGTTGCAAGTAGCTGTGTGAAATTCAAGATAAAGGTTTAGTCTCATCTTTTAATATCAGTGTTTTCCCCCACTTTAAAGGGAATGAGGAGTCCTCTTTTTCCCCCACAAAGAAAGGGAGCCACATTAATATGTGTGTAATCCCATGACTCTTATGTAAGTGCGGATCTCCAAAGCCTAGGGATTTTCCATAAGAGTGGGCCGTTCTGGTTACCCTTTTTATTAGAAGGGTCTTCCACCACAGAGAGCCAGAGGTTTTCCAGATGTGTGTAAGAGAGCAGGTGCGCAAGGCAAGCAAATGAGCGCAAACAGTATTATGGAAAACATTTGAGAAGTTAGCTCCATGAGGACTGTGGGCTCCACAAGAGGACTTGACTGGGCAGCCTGGTCTGACACAGGAACACGAAAGCAGAGTATTGCCTCAAAGCTGGAAACCCTCCATAGGAGCCTCACACTGCTGGAAGATGTACTGCTGCTGGCTAAGGTCGACCTGGGGCGCAATGCTGCTGTCCTCATCCTCGGTCCCGAAGTAATGCTCGATAAGATCAAAGGCCTTCTGGTAGATCTCCTGGTTTTCATGACTCTGTAAGAACTCAATTTTATCCAGACCTAGAACGAAGAATAAAGAAAAATCTGTGTGTATGTGTGTGTGTACATATGTATTGTTTGTATCTGCTGGAAATGAAACTGTATTTTGCCATGTCTCCTCATTGTAAAGGAAGATTTTCTTCTCTACTTATATCTCGTCGGTATTTTGTAACAGCATAGAAAGTATCACTGGGATGACATCTGAATGCCAGTACTACACACTGACATCGTAAACACACGCAGGCAACAACCAGTCCCCAGAAGCAGCAATTTCCCTAACAGTCTTCACACATCATCCAGTGGCTAAGGCCAGCAGCAGAAGTGTTCCTTTTGAACTCTATCCGTGACCTAACGAATTCTTGGCTCCGGTTCTATCAACTAAGTTCTGAGCTATCCAATATGTCAACAGATGTATATAATACCCTTAAAAGAGGCAGAATCAATTTCTACTGCTTAAACTAAGAAGTCCAACTAGAACAATTAGCCAACACAGTCCCTTTACTAAGTTTGAGCCCATCTGAGCTAGGCTTTTCTTTTACTTGCAGCCATAAGCAACCTAACTGCTACAGCAATACCGGAAATAAATGTTAATATTGCTCAAAGGAAAAAAAATACATATTCATATACATCGCCATGTTAAAATATACATACATCAAAAAAAATTAACAGTAGTTATTTCTGTGGAGGAATATCTCCAGGTAGAGGAACATTTTTCTTTTTTATGCATTTCAAAATGTCTTATACTAAGCAGGTATAGCTTTTATAATTTTTTTTTAATGGTAAATTGTTAAAATCATTTTGGAAAGCAGTTCTGCATTATCTGATAAACTGGAAGATGAACAAACCCTATGATCCCTAATTCCAGTCTTAGGAATAAACAAACCCTAGAGTAGTGGTTTTCAACCCTGACTATGCATTAAAATCACAGAGGGAACTAAAATGTACATTGGTAAACCAATGATTAAGAGTACCGTTAACCCTGAGATTGGAAGAATGAAGAAACCAAATAGTGACTCTTCAAAATGAGAACTCTAAATCTTAAAGAAAAGGAGTAGAATCTGGCATCATCTATAGTAGATGCAAATGTTCTTGAGGCTCAGATGGACTAGTAAGAATACAAGAGCACCCACAAGGGCAAGCAGGGTCCAGGAACTAGGAAGATCTTTACAGCCCGGTGTAAAAATAGCTAAATTGAAGGGTACTCACTTCTCTTCACAATTAATGCATATTTTTTTCTAATAATTCTACCTACTAAACATTATTATTCATAAGAGAACAAGTTTTTCATATGAGTTTGTGCTCACTGATATATGGACAAGTCAGAAAAGCAAGAAGAAAAATATAATTTCAGGACACCTATTAAACACTCTATCTTACCATATGCTTCTTCAATCAAAGCGCAGTAAGGGTTAATGCCAGTGCCATTCCTTTTGGCTTCTTGTTCTCCAAGCCTCAGGATATTTTCCAAGCCATTTAGGGCAACCTGTACAATCTTAGAGTCCATGACTGTAAGGAGATCACAAAGTGGCTTGATACAACCGAGTTCTACGAGGTACCTAAATACAAAGAACAATTTAGTCAAAGCTTTCAATTTCATAAAACTTTTATAAAATAAGTGGGTCATCCTCAAACTGTAGAGATAAAAATGAGCACCCATTCAGCCATATAGGCTACATCTTACCACAAAGCTACAAATAAATGAAACAAAACCACTTCTCTAACACCATCTCCATTTTTCCTCCTCCACAACTCCTGCACTCCAAAAAACTGAATACCCTCTTACTCTGAATATGAGCAACTCATCAAAACAGTGTAATTTTGGCTAATTTCATCTTTGTTTCTGTAGAACCACACCTCTGAAACAGGTGCTAAAGCCACCATAGGCCCAACAGGCCAATTCTATTTTGTACAAAGATCTCTTAAAACTCCAAGAAAACAATTTTTTTTTTTTTTAAGATTTTTATTTATTTATTTGAGAGAGAGAGCACATGAGAGGGGGGAGGGTTGGGAGGGTCAGAGGGAGAAGCAGACTCCCCGCCGAGCAGGGAGCTCGATGCGGGACTCGATCCAGGGACTCCAGGATCATGACCTGAGCCAAAGGCAGCCGCCTAACCAACTGAGCCACCCACACGCCCAAGAAAACAATTTAAAAATGGGCAAAAGATCTGAACATACCTTTCACCAAAGATCTGATGGCAAATTAAGAAAAGATGCTCAACATCATTAATATATGTCATCAGGGGACTGCAAATTAAAACAATGATGCCACACCTATTAAAATGGCTAAAATGCAAAACAACTTGACAATACCAAATGCTGACAAGAATGAGGGGCAATAGGAACTCTCATTTTTTTGCTGGTGGGAATGCAACATAGGAACTTTGGAAGACGGCTTGGCAACTTTTTACAAAGCTTTCTGTACAATCCAGCAATCACACTGTGGACACTCACCCAATTGAGATGAAAACTTAGGTCCACACCAAAACCTATACACACACATTTATAGCAGCTTTATTCGTAACTGCCAAAAAGCCAGAAGCAACCAAGATGTTCTTAAATAGGCAAATGGATAAACAAACTGCAGTATATCCAGACAATGGACTATTATTCAGTGATAAAAAGAAATGCACTATTCAAGCCATGAAAAGACATGAAGGAAACTTAGACATGCTAAGTCAAAGAAGCCAGTCTGAAAAGACTCCAGACTATATGATTCCAAACATGACATCCTGGAAAAGACAAAACTTTTATAAAGACACTAAAAAGTGGGGTGCCTGGCTGGCTCAGTTTGTTAAACGTCTGACTCTTGATTTCAGCTCAGGTTATGATCTCAGGGTTGTCCTGGGCATAGAACCTGCTTAAGATTTTCTCTCTCCCTCACCCCTTGCCCCTCTCCCCTATCCCTTAAAAAAAAAAAAAAGACAATAAAAAGTATAGTGGTTGCCAGGGATTTGAGGGGTGGGTGGGGGTAGAGGGGTACTGAGGAATAGGTGAAGCAGAGGGGATTTTTTTAGGGCAGTAGAACTATTCTGTATGACACTACAATGGTAGAAATAGAACATGCATTCACCAATACCTATAGAATTATACAACACAAAAAGCTTTCAGCTCAGATCATGATCTCAGGATCCTGGGATCAAGCCCCGCATTGGGCTCCGCACTCAGTGGGGAGTCTGCTTCTCTGCCCCTCTCTACCTCTGCCCCTCCCCTCACTCGCACTCTCTCTCTCAAATAAATAAATCTTTTAAAAAACAAAAACCAAGCTTCCTTTACGATTACAAATGTTAGTTGCAAATCTGAAAAACAGAAAAGCATGAAGAAAAAGTACACAGAGATTAACCACCACTATTATACCCCACTATTGCTTCCTCTGTGTCCTAATTTTTATGAAGGGTACCCACCTACCATTTTCGCCAGTTACCTTTGACTCTTCCCTTTCCTTCCCTTCCTACTTAAAGCCTGCCAGCAAGTCCTACAGATCCTTTCTTCTTGTATTGAGATCCGTATCTCATGCTACAGCTATTAATCCTGGCTGTACACTATTACAGCGGCATCTTAATTGCTCCTTCCTCTTCAAAATACTATGTTCTTCATTAATACTCTCAAGGCCAAAGATACTGAGTCTTCCCATTAAGACTAAGGCCTTCATCCCAGCTTCCAAAGCCCATCAATTACTTAATTCCTCATCTTGCAAAAGAATAATCTATAGCAGGGGATGCCTGGGTGGCTCACTGGTTGAGCGTCTGCCTTCAGCTCCGGTGATGACCTCAGGGTCCTGGGATCAAGCCCCACTGTCGGGCTCTTCACTCAGCAGGGCATCTGCTTCTCCCTGTCCCTATCTGTCTGTGATATCTCTCTCTCTCTCTCAAATAATAAAAATAAGATCTTAAAAAAAAAAAATAACATAGCAATACTGATTTGCCTCTTCCAATAACATTACCTGTGCACATTCCCTCACACTTCCCCTCATGCTATTCGCTCTCCTCCAAAATAACCAAATCTCTACCCAAATGGCAAGTTTCATCTCTTCCATAAACTTTCTCTAATTCAAGGGAATATTCTTTATCCCTCATTCCTAAGAAACTATATATTAGCATTTGATTATATTTAACCTAAAATTATGGATATTTCCTAAGTTACTCTACTTGGTTCTTGCATCTAAATCTTGTCTACTCAATAAGAATAAGCAAAACCACACAGATGTATTTTATCAGTGATAAAGTCAGTATATTTTCTGTAATTTGGACTGTAATATTTTTGTAATAGTTTTTCAAGATAATTCCATCTGGTTGAGAAGAAACTGCCAGAATGATAATGAACTTCATTAATATAAACAGCTATGCTGAATTTTAAAAAGGAATAGTAAATAGCCTTTACACTCTTCTTTAACAGAGCAAAATACCCCTGAATACTTTCTGATGAAATCTACCACAGTATTTTAGAAATGTTTTAAAAATATGTGTACAGTTTAACCATTTCAACTATGAAACCATATTATAACTTCTACATTACTTCTTACTGCTACCATTACTGGGATAAATGCTGTTACCCGTGGTGGCATACTTATAATCATAGTACCCCAGAACCAGAATCTTGGGAGGTTGAAAAAGACCTTAACCTCATAAAAAGTGCTTCTGAAGACCACTTGCAATCTTCCTTGAAAACCTGTCACTGATGAACTTTACCAAAATAGTTATATGCAGTATTAATCTATTTTATTATTTTAGGTACAGTTATCTTCTGTACCTAATCAACTTCGGAAATGTTAGGACTACCTTTTACATTTTTAAACTTCTAACAGAGCACTAAAAATTAGTATTGGTTAATTAGTGCCAACATTCAACCCACAAGGCAACAATATGAGAAGCAGTTGTATTTTTCTGACAGTATATATAAGGGCGGGGTTACAACTTCAACACTCATTTAGAAATATCTTCCCCTCATCTGAATTTCCCATAGAGAAAGTTAAGGCAGGCTAAGAAGAGTCTAGGTTCCATTTTTCTCTTCATCATTAATCTTTTTTTTAATCTGAAATACTGAATGTCCATAATTTAGCATTTAATTGTATGATGTCTTCTTTTAGGAATTGATTCCTGTCCGTATATATGCCTTCTCTAGCCACTGAGATTATAAGCCACCCAAGGGGCCATTTAAGTCTCAAGCTAATACAGCTCTCTCCCTTTACTGAACATTACAGGACTTCAGGAGACACTGCCTCTAGTGAATTTTTCATTTTATTCTCAGATATACCTCTCTTTCAAAGTCTGATCCAAATCTTTTAAGACATCTAAACTAAAAATAGCAAGTTAGATACCAAAGTTGGACTCTAAGGATTCTACTAGTAACCTTCTAGACTACCTAAGATTGTTCTGACCAGAAAGCTCCAGAGTAGACTAAAGCCACCCTATAAATACTTCCATTCTCTCAAACCTCAACTATGCCTTACTTCTATTATCCTGGAATTATTTCAGCAAGAAGGAATGGGAGAAAAATTAAATATACATTTGAGTCTAGTTATGAAACTCAGAACAATCTTCCAAGAGGTTAGAATTGAGCATTCATAACTAGTAGACATAATTTTTCCTTTAATTTACAAGATGCTACCTGGCTAGTACTTACTTGATCTGTTCAGCTGATCCTCCAGAAGTTGCATTTGTGATGGCCCAAGCTGCTTCTTTCCTTGTCCGAAACTCAGCGGTTTGTAATATACTAATGAGGGCTGGGAAAATGTTGGCATCTATCACAGTCTGAAATTAAATCAAAAATTAAATGAAAAGGGAAATTACAAAATTTGTAAAAATGTTCATGATACTAATTATAACTTTTTAGCTAGCTTCACTAATGACACCCCTCTGCCTGTTAAAAATTAACTGGAAGGAGTTTAAGTCCTCTTACCCATAACCTTTCAACTATACTTGGTATCACTGGTAATACTCTCTCTGGAGTCTGGGATCTTATAATCTCTTAGTTTTTTCCCCGAGTTCTTTTCTGATTGTCCTCTCTTGTTCCACCCACAGTAACAAATTACAAAAGTTCAATTTTCTGTTCCTCTGCTACTCTCATTTCTTTCACAGCATCCAACTCTGACACGTGTGTTGTAACCCTCCAGCCCTCACTTTTGGGTGCTCCAGCCCAAGGTGGCCAACAGCTTGCTTCAGATCTGCTAACCACTTCAAACATCATCCACCCTCTCTATATCAGGTGTCTTCTCAAACCTCTATTTTTGTATTTATAAAGGCTCTTTTTGTATTTACTTATTCTAAATTTTATCAGTCACTAAGTCTCCTTCTTTATATTCTCAATTTAAAACATCAGGAGCCACCTTTTCCTTCCCTTTTAGCACTGCCGCAATCCTATTCCAACCTACCACTTCCCACCCAGATTACCAGCATAGCCTGTAGTTGGACAGAGTACTTTTACTCACTCTCCCCTCATATATGAACACTGAAAGTCTGCCTCAAATTACTTCTCTCATTTTTCTCCTAAGCTCAAAAACCTAAAATAGGTTCATATCATTTCCTCTACCAAGAAACTGAGAAATTCTATGTAAGAGCCTGATAGTAGCAGGCAATCAACTATAGCTGAAATCACCTCATATGAACTGCTATAGCTATCAATCTCAGTCCCTGGCAGCATTCTGGGGATGACTAACCATGCTCTTTTTGTTTTGTTTCAAGTTTTTATTTAAATTCTAGTTAATTAACATACAGTGTAATATTGGTTTCAAGAGTTGAATTTAGTGATTCATCAACCATGCTTTCCTGATCAAGAACTCTATTATACCAGTGAAGGAAGTCAGCAAAGTTTAGCAGAAAAATACTTCATCTTGATCCTGTCATTTACTAGGGGTGCCCTTGAGCAAATCACTTTCTCTGATACTCAGTTTCATCCTTAAATGAGAATACTGGATGAGATAACCTCTATGATTCCACTCAGCTCAAAGTCCCATAGGTCTGTGTTTTATCTTTTATAACGTTTAGCCTTTCTCATGGTCAATGTGAACCCGTTTCAGCCCACTGCTTGCTTTATCTTCCACTTGGGTTACTCTCCCACCTAATGTAAGAATAAAATTAAAAGGCAGATAACCATTTAGAGAAAAATGGGTCCCCAAAGGTTTTATAAAAAATTGAAGTTATCTAATACATGGGGCCACTAGAAAAAAAAAATATCTTACTTGGCAAGAGTAAAGCCAATCTGTTTAGTATAAAGATCATCAAAACATTTCGAAAATATAAGACACTATCTCTTGGGTCTTGGCAAATCATCAAATATTAAAGGCAAAGGGAAAAACCAAGACCAAAGTTTAAGTTTCAAAAGTCTGAACTTCTGTAAGGTAGGTTTAAAAAAATAAATAAATAAGTAAACAAGACAACAATGCTGGAAGTTAATGGTCTCCAAGATAATAACGAAAAAAAACTTTAAGGCTAATTGAAAAAAAGCTAAAACTTATCAATAAAAATAGAAAAAGACAGATGCTATGGGATTACCTGAATCTGTGCTCTATTTCCAGCTGTGATATTAGATATTGTCCAACATGCTTCCTTTTTGATAGATTCCTTTGGGCTACTCAGCAAATGCAATAAACTCTGCAGAGCTGAGCAATTCAAAATTACCTAAAAGGAAAAGTTTGAAACTTATTCTCTACTGATCCAAACAGAAGTAAATCTTTAACTCATTTATTTTCGGAACAATATAAGCAAAGAAATAATGTCTCCCCTTGAAATTTTAGAAATAACTTTATATATGTAAAAAAGTATTCAGTGCCAATAAGAATTAGTTTCTAAGATTATCAAAGCAGTTTTGTTATACACATTACAATTGTACAACTGCTGCTTCTTAAGGCATAATAATGTATTAGTCCTTCACCTTCCTATCCCTTACAGGAATTAAAAAGTCTTTTGGATGGGTAAATAGATCAAGTGGCCAGAAATTCAGAAGTGGTCCCAGATTTTTAAGTCTTCTGATAACACTCTACCTGGTAGTCAGCAAATACCTACTTAATGAAGTACACCAACTGCTTTAGAGGACACAAAGATAAAAAGAATATGTCCCCAGCTATCAAACAGCTTACAAAGGTGAGGGAGAGTAAGACAAATACATATGAAGCAGATCTAGCCTACCAAAACTAAACTCCTAAGTTATAATGACTGAAATAATATGTGGTGGGCTCAAGAATCAATCACTGAATAACAGAATAGATACCTAGTCCAGAAACAAGCACAGGTATTTATGAGGAATTAAATATATAATAAAGTTCCTCCAGAGGTTAACTAGTTGAAAAACATTTTTTATTTTTGAAAAGTATTTTTTAAAAAATTCTTAACCCATTACCAAAATAAAGACTAAATATACAAACACACCATAAAACAGAAGAAAATATCAGTAAATAGCTGGTTTGGGGATAGGGAGGGACTTTCCAAGCATAAAAAGAATGGAAGAAATTACAGGGAAAAAATAAAATTTCATCAAATAGAAATATCTGCATGTCAATTAAAATACATACTACATAATGTAAAAAAAATTGCAACAGATAAGAGGGTTGCTGTCTTTAATATGTAAATTGTTAAAAGAAACTACAATTTTAATAGATTACCTACCTCACAAGTAATAAAAGAAATGCAAATTAAGTAAGTCATTTCTGCCTATTTAATTCAGCTCAAAAAATAATAAAACGTGGTTAAAGAAGCACAATCTTAACAGTATAAAAGATACTACAGAGCAATTTTTTAAATGCCAAAGATGTGATCTAGAAAATAAACATGCCAAAAAATAATAAAAAAATAAACCTGTCACAAGTTAAAGACAATACTTGTGGAGTAGTGAGGAAAAAAAGACTTTGTGGGGGTGGAGGGAATGCCTTGAAACACGGATAGGATTTCATAAGCAAAGAAGGAGGAGGACACAACAGATAAGAAAGGCTGGAAATGAAAAAGTGCTGAGACAAGCTACCACAAAGTACCAAAATAAGGAAAGAACAGAGCAGTGAGGCTTATTAAGGAAGAGTTCTATAACCCTGAAATTAACAGTAGGCTACAAGAAAGAATGAGACTAAAATCCTGAAGTACAAATTTCTTAGTCTTTCAAGATTCTTTATCTCATAGTCATTAAAAAAGTTCACTGTTTCTGAAAGGAAGGTAATGTGAACAAGGTTGTTTTAGGAAAGATTAAGCTGTTACTAGGAAGAGTCAACTGAGGGGTAAATGCTGGGGAGAAGAGGAAGATAAATGAGGTAACGACCCTTGTGTGTGACCCTTGTGTGTGAGAAAACATGGACCAAACTAAGGTAATTAGATGAGGATACTGAAACACTAAGAATCAACAAGAGTTGGTGACTTTGCTATACAAGATGTGAGAGATGGAGGCACCAAATATGACTGCAAAGTTTTGGGGGTGTGGGTGAATAGTTACCTCATTAATTGAAATGAAAAAAAAAAAAAAAAAAAGACTTGGAACCAGCTTTCTGGGGGGGAAGAAGATGAACTGTTGAGAGACACAAATGTGAGAGAAATATCTAACAGGCTACTGGAGACCCAGGAGTAGAACTTGAGGGACATCAGAACTAGATGTACAGATACAGAACTTCATTCAATAATTTTTGAGTCCTTACACATTGTGCCAGGAACTATTAAGACTACAGAAGGACAAAAATGAACAAGACTGACACCATTCCCCGCCCTCGAAGCTCACAATCTAGTAATGACAGTTACAATACAGTGTGATACATGCTATGAAGGATGAAACAAAAGAAGGCACACCTAACTTAAGAGTCTGGTAGCAAACAAGGCCTCTCAGAGAAAATAGTATTAACAGGAAGACCTGAAGAATGAGACGACCTTAGCCGCAGAGTGTGGATTCATGTGAGGGAGTGGTTAACAGCAGGGATGGGGATGCAAGCATATGTTCGGTGGAGATGGAAGCAAAAGTGTAGTAAAACTTAGGGCTGAGTGTGGTCATAGTGAATTCAAGGAATAAACATGGCAAAAGCACAGAGCATAGCATGGGGAGGGAAAGACAAACTTTTTTTGAATAGCAGATACACTGACAAGGTTTAAAAATTCAGAAAGTATGAAGGACTACAGAGGCAAAGCCTCCTTTCCATTCCCATACCCCAGCAACCCAGGTCTTCACAGACACAATCAATGTTATTAGTTTCCTGTGTTTCCTTCCAGAGAAATTTTATGCAAATATAATCAAGCATATATGTTGTTTTCTTTTTCTCTTCTCCCTGCCCCCTTTTATATAAATAGTAGTAGATTCTACACACCTTCTGCCCCTTGTTTTTCTTTTTAAATGATAAAACCTGGAGATATTTCTGAATCAGTGCTTAAGAGCTTCCTCATTCTGTTGCATAGCATTCCATTAAACAGGTACCATATTTTAAAGGATCTCAAACACCCTCAAAGGACAATAGGGGACCATAAAAAGATTTTAGGTAAGAGAATGACATGATGAAATTTGCATTTTATAAGCATCCCTCTGGTGATACGGAATGGAACAAGAAATGTCTGAACTAAGCACTGCAAGAGACAAGTGGAAATGGCACCTAGTGACTAATGAGAGAGGTGGACAGGGAATGATCCAGCTAATGTACAGGTTTTGGGCATGGTCAACTCTTGGTAGCATTCACTGAGGTAGGTAACATAAATAAGCAGAGGCCCAGATATACCAGGGAAGATAATGAGTTCCCTTCTGGATAGCATAAATTTAAAGTAAATATTAGAGTTGGAAGACACCTTCAAGTACAAATCCAAATTTTAGGGATTAGAAAAGTGCAGACATTAAATGCCTTCCTGCGATTCAGGGCTGGGAAACCTAATTCTCAATTCCCAATCAAGCTGCACCAGGGTGATGGCTGAAGTTATAAGTAAGCTCAATGAATAATTATCCCCTCCAGGGGATAATCCCACAAACAGGAAAGAACAGGAAAAGGAGCTTGCTAAGGAGAAATGGTCAGTGAAGCAGGAGACCCAAAACACTTCAACACCACTGAAGCCTAGGAAAAGAATGTTAAAGACAATGCCAAGGCATCTGAGAGATAAAGAAAAATAGCTAGAACAATCCACTGTGAATGATATATCTTGATACAGAAGTTGAATGGAGTGGGGAGGGATGACATTAAGAACAAGGAAGGAAGAATCCTCCTCACAGTGGAGACTTATCATGTGCAAAGAAAAGGAAGCTATTAGAGAGATGAAGCTGACAGAGAAAGGATGCTACTGGAGGCTCTGACCCTCACAAGAACCACTTCAAGTAGAGGGAGTAGTGGGAAATAAACCTGACTAACCAAAGGGTAAGTTAAATCACAGGGGAACCCAAAATTGCTATAAGCAATAGGTAAAGATCAGTGAAGGTCCTGAAAGTAGCTAAGGCAACATTTTTAACAAACATTAATGAAACAAAGTGTCAATCCTCCCTAATAACATGGAGTTAAATACTCTAACTGAAACATAATCATGGGGTTCAATGTACTGTTTCTGAAGGAAAAAACATAATCATGGGGTTCAATGTACTGTTTCTCAAGGAAAAAAAAATAGTTACCACTTACTCATACCTGTGTCTGAATATCATCGCCTGTGACGATGTTTCCCACAGCCCGCAAAGCAGGAGAAACCACTTTATAATCATTATGCCTGTAACCATAAAAAGAAAGATGAATGCAACACTTCCATCCTTAGTTTCTTTTCTTTTTTTTTTTTAAAGATTTTATTTATTCATTTGAGACAAAGAGATACACAGAGAGAGAGAGAGCATGAGCAGGGGGAGAACAGAGGGAGAGGGAGAAGCAGGCTCCCCGCTGAGCCAGGAGCCCAATGTGGGGCTCCATCCCAGGACCCTGGGATCATGACCTGAGCCAAAGGCAGACGCTTAACCATCTGAGCCACCCAGGCGCCCCCTTATAAGGTCTCTTTTCTTTATGGCTGAAATCCAAACCAAATAATGTGACGTGACTTTAGAGCACAAAGGTCCCTATGGTGGTTCTTAAGGGAACCCTATGAGGATGGGTTTGGTATTCCCTGGAGAAGCTATCTCTCCCTTTACTTAGTATTTTTGAATAAAAACTATAAATCTTTCTTAATAGTCTTTCCCAGGTATTCTATCACCTGGGTTACAAGATTTCCCTCTCATTCTTTACTACGGTTTTCACTTCCTCTTTACTATTTTGGGGGGGGGGGGGGGCAGCAGACAGTTGAGGGAGAGAGAGAATCTTAAGCAGGCTCCATGCCCAGTGCAGAGCCCGATGCAGGGCTCATCTCACCACCCTGAGATCATGACCTGAGCCCAAATCAAGAGTTAGACACTTAACTGACTGAGCCACCCAGGTGCTTCAGGATTGACTCTTTTTAGTGGCAATATACCTTTTGCTATCTATCCAGTCGTTGGTCTCGGGTCATTAATCATTAGCTTAATTACACAGGTCACAGTTTTCCAAATGTTCCTGCTGAAGGACTGTTCACACCAAAAGAATGAGCAGTTCTTTATATAAAGGCCTCCAACAAACAGATTTGACATCAATGTAAGTAACAAAAGAGAGCAGCCCAAAGCACAATAAGTCAGTATAACATATTAATATTTATCAGCATCTAGAAAACTAATAAACTAATATAGGGACAAAAGAACAGACACGCTTGAAGATATCTTACATCAACAGCTCCACAAGTCTCCTACATACTCCTGCATCAATGACGGCTTGAATTTTATCATTAGGTCCATCTGACAGATATGAGAGGGCCCAGCAGGCATCAGCCAGTACGTCAGTGTCACTGACAAATAACAACCAGGAAAGCACATTCAGACAGGGGGAAACCTGTAAAGGGAAGATGATATGATAATGAAATTCAACAGAATAAAAGCTAGAAGTGAGGTGAGAAACTCCAAAAGGCAACCAGGCACACACATGGTAACTTCTGGGGTGATTAATACTTCTACAAGTGGGAGTAGCAAGCGGCATTTCCATCTTTGGGAATGCTGTCAGTGCCTTGCAGTTTACTTTGATGAGGTAGTCAGAGACCAAGGAAAATAATTTCCAAGAGTGAAGTATATACCAATTCTCAGAGTGAGATTCCTTGTTGAAACATACTCTTTCTGGACCAAAGAGGTAAAGAAACTGTTTCAAATGGTAAAGCTAAAAAGTTTTGTGTTTTAGATACTTTGCTATAAATAAAAAATGCTAGGTTTTAAGATCAATTCAGAGCTTTTTACAGTCAGTGAAAATTTATCCCAAATTAACACCAAAAAAACAACAAAAAGCCCAACTGCTTTAGAAACAGATAAAATTCTAACATTTTAAATTTTATGAAAAATTATCATCTGTTCACATTAATATTCATTGCTACACTCTTTTAATTTCGCTGCTACACTTTTAATTGTACTTTTTCTGCCCATTTCCCACAAGCATAATCCTTACCTTTGCAAATTCTGGAGGTGGACTTTTCCCTCTACAGAGATTAGACAAAGCCCATACTGCATTCCGGGTCATGGTCAGGCGGTTTTGCTTTGAAAATAACCTAGAAGCATGATGATACAATGGTAAACTATATAATGGACATTAATTATCTCATAGCATAAGATAAATACTAAATCTAATGCTATACAGATAAGCACATGTCTTTAAATAGCTTTTCTCTAGAACAATACAGTTGAATTAATTCTAACCGCACTAATTCAGCATTTTGGCACTGGAGTAAGATAGAATGCCTGAAGAAATGATCTGAATAAGTTAGTAAGAAAATATCTGTAATGAAAAATAACAACGGAAAATCCAAAATGATTTCTAAGGATGCACTGCTTTCTGAGGAACTTTCCATATTTTTACTACTCAAAAAACTAGTAGTAAGAATAACAGAAACAAACTTACTGCAAAAGAGGGGGAAGAATGTTGCAGTCTAAGACATAGTCCCTGCACATGGTACTATCTCCAGCAATGTTGCCAAGAGCCCAGACTGCCTGTGAATGAATTCCTCATTAATGACAGGCTCAGAAAAGATGACAAAATACCACAATAACCCCTCACAAAATTATATGGTAGTTAATCGACATACACACAGGCACTATTAACAGTTCTAATAGAAGTTCACTATCGGGGAATCAAATGAAATAGTTGTGGGACTGGGGGAAGACAATCAATCATATTATAAAGTGTACATATGAACACTCCTGGTATAAGCTTATTAAAAAGGGAGGAGCCGGTTCTTATATATTCAGCTGATTAAAAATGTAGAGAACAGTGAACAAAGACCTCAAGAGCAGTCAAACTGCAGAAAGCTGTTAAACTCCTGGGGGTGATGGATACATGTATCTTGAATGGGATGATGGTTTCAAGAGTACATACATATGTCAAAACTTATCAAATTGTACTTTTTAAATACATGCAGTTTTCTGTATGTAAATTATACCTCAATTAAGCTGCAGAAGAAAATCATACTCATTTAGCAATGACTTATATTTATGAATTTGACAGATTGCAGTAATAAAAAAATCATGTTTTCTAGGTCTTTTTCTGCACAAAAGTGGCAAAGACCTGCTACTTCAATCACCACTAGAGATCCCTACAAGTAAAAGCTCAGTAACTGCTTATATGATCTAAAAAGTATATAGGGCTGGGGCGCCTGGGCGGCTCAGTCAGTTAAGCGTCTGACTCTTGATTTCAGCTCAGGTCATGATCTCAGGGTTGCGGGATCCAGCCCCTCATCCCAGGCTCCACACTCAGCAGGGAGTCTATTTGAGATTCTTCTCCCTCTCCCTCTCTCTCTCTACCCCCGCACCTTTCCTCCAGCCCCTCCCTATACTCATGTGCTCTCTCATTCTAAAATAAATAAATCTTAAAAAAAAAAAAAAGTATACAGGGCTTGGGGCGGCTGGCTGGTTCAGTCAGTGGAGCATGCAAGTCTTGATCTCAGGGTAGTGAGTTCAAGCCCCACGCTGGGTGTAGAGATTACTTAAAAAATAAAATCTTGGGGCGCCTGGGTGGCTCAGTCATTAAGCATCCGTCTTTGGCTCAGGTCATGATCCCAGAGTCCTGGGATCGAGCCCAGCATCGGGTTCCCTGCTCCGCGGGAAGCCTGCTTCTCCTTTCTCCCACTCCTCCTGCTTTTGTTCCCTCTCTCGCTGTGTCTCTCTCTGTCAAATAAATAAATAAAATCTTTAAAAAAAATTAAAATCTTTAAAAATAATAATAATCATAAAATAAAAATAAAAAGTATATAGGAATTTTAAAAAATTCAGGGCTGGAAGGGGAAAATGGTTTTATGTTTCCAGAAGAGATTCTGCCTACATTCACTATGAAATTTTCCATTTTGGTTGAGATTTCTAGAACACTCCTTGTGATGAACCATGGATTATCATGGACAGGTGGTGAAACTGAGGCCCTGAATGTAAGACGAAAGGAAAAAATGGTATTCTTTCACCTGCTTCTCTTTGCTTCATTTTTTTTACCTGCTCCTGGACATCTTCAAACTCTGAGCTGAGCAACTCTATGAAGATAGGCACAGCTCCTGCCTGAATCACAATCCGGGTCTGAAGAGAATTTCCTGAAGCAATATTTGTCAATACCCAAGCTGATTCAAACTATAAAGATAAAAATAATTTTATTATCTTATTAGCATTTAATAGCTTGTTTTTAGTTATAACAATAAGGTTTTCTGTACATGAAGAAAAGAATCTGAAATCATTATTTGCACATAATCTATCAGATGGATTCTGTATCAATTTTAAATGGAGAATTCCCAGTAGAAATACCTTGACCTACAAGAATATTCAGTCTAAAATTTCAGACCAAAGTAGAGCTGACATAAGACCATAAAAAGAATGAGGGACTGCTTCATATGCTGATATAAAGGATTTCCTAAGAAACGAATGAAAGAAAAAAAAAAAAAAAAGCCTAACAGTGTGCATTAAGATAGCATCATACTATATTTTCTAAGAGGGTTAAGAAGGAATATATGCATTAATTTATTTATGGTACAGAATATCTCTGGCAGGAGTCTTAAGAAACTGTAAATACTTGTTACCTACATGGAGAAGTAAGGGTGTAAAACCTTATGTACCTTTTGGCCTTAAATCATGTATATTATCTAATAAAAAAATAAAAGTAAGTAATTTCTGTAAGATGGAGAGGGGGAAAAGTGGAGAAGATGTTATGTAAAATGTGTAACACACAAGAACAGTGAAAAAGGCAAAAGATATTTTAAATAATGATAAGTGAGCCAAAAGGAGTTAATCGGCATTCAGTTAATAGAAATGGCAACTTCAGAGCATAAGAGCTTCTGACAAATGAGAGGGCTCCAAACTAAAGGACAGAGGTAAGAGTTTTTTAAAAAGAGCATTCTCAAAGGTTGATAAACTGGTAAACAGAAGGTATGAAGGGAATCATGGCCAACAAAAAGTACAGCATTTTACTAATCTGCCCATCTCTACAATAATTTGAGTCTCTATCCTAAAATGGAGAAATCCAAGAATGAACTCTTAAAATTCTATTTACTTAAAAGAGTTCTTACTAAACTTTAGTTTTGTTTCCTTCTTCTGTTCTGTCTTCTATTTATCCTTTAATGAAGCACATATGCAGAAAAAAATTCAGTGGTATGTCCCTTGAATGAGAGATCAATAAAAAGTCATTAAAAGAGCTGTGACTCTTCTAAAAGCTTTTGGGTCAACTGAAAGGCAGCTGTCATATGGAAAACTAAATCATCAATCATTGGGTTTGGGGGAAGGAAGGCAGAAGACATGGGAAGACAATCTGATTAGCATAGTGCAAAGCATGTGAATGACAGCAAATTCACAGCAGAAGACGCTTAAAGAAGGGGACGTTCCAAGAAACCTATGAATGTGACTACACAAATGAATACAGTAGTTAGGTAGCCTAACTGGACAATGATATTACAGCAACAAGGAGGCCCAGACCAGGAGCACCACAGTTAGAGGGAAAATATTTTCTTTGTGGTGACTTTGTTAAAAGTTCAGGAGACTTCTAAACACTGAATATCATAAAGTAAAAATTCCATCACATACCACTTCCATAATTAAATCACTCCTGAAATCTGTGCTCAAACCCCTTTCAATCTGTCTGAATTGAAACTTTACATTTGTTCAGTACTTTGTATTTTCAAAGCATTACTCACGTATGTTCCTCACAACATCCTAGAGAAGTCTGGCTTTTGTAGTTTATGAATGAGGAAACTCAGAAAAAGATCCAACAATCTAATTATTTATATTATGCAGCCACTCAAAGGGAACTAGATTACAGCCTCCCAATCGAGTACGCTTATGAAGCCCAGCCATAGTCCCCTCTCAGACACACACCTGTAACATTGACAAGAATCTTTCAATTGCTTGGAGTTTTGCTACCTAGGCAAGAATTTCAAATAATGATATGCCAGAGATATGCCAGATTATTTAGGGGATGCTAAAAAGAAAACAGTTCACCTAAAATGCAGTTTCTTTTGCTTTCTAGGAAAAGTAACTAGCAGAGTTAAAATTGATTAACAGAGACAGATGATGTGAATACAAAACCAAACCTTCCTACCAGACGGCAGGCTCCAAGGTGAACAAAGAGTCATCAGATACTGCAGAGACCAAGTCAAAGAAATGACAACTGTGAGGAAAAGCTGTGTGTGAAGAATGAGTGAGATGGGCATACAGACCAGTCTTTGTCAAAGAGAAAGCAGAATGTGGTGAGATTTTGATGCAAATGAAATGACAACAACCACCTGCATGGATAAAGGCTTATTAAAGAATTATCAATGAGAAAAAATTAGAAAACTCATTGCTCCTGCTCTTTGTCTGATGAGGTTTAGTACCAGGGGTCTCACAGGAAACGAGAGGGAATTCCAGATGCTACTTAAGAGAATGAAATGGAAAAGCAAAACAGAGTGACAGTGAATAGGAAAACAGAGAATAAGTGAATAACAGGCTAAACATGGATGGAAGAAAATGGGAAATTAGGCTACCTCGGCAAAAGAAGAATGTACCAGAGTTAGGTTTATTTCTAAGAAGTACACGGTGATGATAACCTCTGAAAGTAAGATTCAAGGCTTCCCCTCATAAGAACAGAAATCAGAAAGCATCAGGGACAGAAAGAGATGAATAACTTATAACCAGAGAGCCACTGAAAATCATATTCGTGCATGAATAAGGCATTCTCTCTTTCACATGCACACACACACAGTGATTACTTTGATGTTTACCTTGTAAAAACTCATCAAGCTATACTTGTGCAATTCTCTATGTATTTGTGTGAAATGTATATATGTAGGTAGGAGAGAGGAGGGAAAGAGGAAGAAAACTACCCCTCATCATACAGGCCCGTTATTAAGGTGCTAAAAGAAACAACTTTCAAATGTGTTTAATATGTATGTTTTTTAAAAACTGAGTGTACTTCAAACTAACCTCTCTTTCACTGAGTATTGCCGTCATTGTGCTGTTGTTAATGTTTTGGCCTTGGGGCCCAGAAGAGAATTTAACATGCAAGAGAGCTATGAAATGTGAAAGTCCAGAGTTGACAGCAAAAACAACTGCCATCAAGTTATGAGAGAAATGCCAGAAAAAGTAATTTAAGTAACCATGAGACTCAGAAGATCGGTAACATGATGAATAAAATCTAAGAAATGGTATCACTTGAAGTAATAAATGGTAGCCAAAATAACTATAATCCTTACACCCTCTTTTTTGTTTTAAATTACTATATTCTCAATGTTCCAAGAATGGGACCATGCAAGGAAAACAACCTGTCATGCTGTGATTACTTATAGGTTGTAATTCCACTATTACTGTTCACTGTCCAGACTTGCTAAATAAGGCTACAGTTGAAATCTGAAGGTCACACTGCAGATTTGATATTTTCTCTCTTTCCTTTCTCAGTCTCTACCTTCTGGTGCTCAATTCCTTAAATAAGGAAAATGAGAATCCAAAGCTGAAGTACTTCTGACCTCCTATCAAGTTTCCCACTCCAGGTTGAGGTACGCCTGGTTCCCTTTCTCCATTTGGATCAGGACTCTGTTGCTGGCCACTTTGCCGGGTCCACTCTGGCTCCTAGCAAATGCCAGGCTCACCTGGAGAGCAAGTGAAAAGAGAGGCTCACATCAGAAAAATAAACCCAGATATCAAACTCTGCAGAGAACAGTGCCTGAGTCATCTGAGCAACCTTTCAAGAAAGGTAGAGGGATCAATGAGGATGGGAAAAGACACAGGAGGATGAAGGCTTACTGCAGTTTATCACATTAAGCTTTCATATGGGACAAGAAAGGCAAGAATGGGGAAACTAAACCAATTTAATTTAAATTTACAATTTTAAGAGGAGTACCTAATGAATGGAACTAGGATGCAATTTACTTATTTCTAGCTATTTTCATAATAAGCTTCTGTAAGAAGGTTTGAGAATGCAACATCTCAGCACTGCAAAGGACACTACAAACATGCTGGGCCTGGACTCAAAAAAACAAACAAAGTAGGCCCAGGGAATACACCATACGGCAGACCAATCTCGTATCAAAGGTTCAGATATGTTTGAGGCCTACATGTCACTGAACCTGCGAATGCTCTTAACTAGATGACATTATCTGCTGCCAAAATCCTAGATTCCACCCCTGTTCACCTCGTTTGAAGGCAAATGAGTATCTGGGTGGCACTGCCCAAAGCAGGCATTTTTATCTCCCTGGTG
The DNA here is from genome assembly GCF_011800145.1 of Mirounga leonina. Classification (NCBI taxonomy): domain Eukaryota; kingdom Metazoa; phylum Chordata; class Mammalia; order Carnivora; family Phocidae; genus Mirounga; species Mirounga leonina. The sequence goes on along the minus strand of NW_023270268.1, from coordinate 89,231,383 downwards.
TGAGGTACCTCACTGATTCAGGCATAAGGAGAGCCAGAAAGTAAGTGAAGAGAGCCTTCACTAGGATTCCCAGTTCTTTATGGAATGAAGGGATTAAGTTTGTCCACAGGATTTATCATTGAGTTGAGCTATTACTATGACTATATCTTATTACTCTCTTTCTGGAAGAGAAATGGCAAAAGCCCCATTCCAAAAACACACTATTCAGATTTCTAGTAAGCAGGTAGGAATATCAGGGACAACTTACATCCTAGTGCTCTCCAAGAAGACAGAGGAAGGAGTACCCTCCAAGCTTCCCAGAGCACGTCTAATTATGTGAGCATGAAGCCTCCTGGCTCTAATGTCTCCCTCAATATATTTGCTCCTCCTGCTTCTAGAGTGGTTGACGTTAGCCACTAGTCACACTGGAGAGAGAACACCATGTGGTACTTAAAATGTACACAGAAGAAAAGCTGGGGATGATGACCTTTAGATAATAAACAGATTGGTTATTTCTCAGAGCCTTTGGACAACTAAGTTGAAAATCATGAGGTGGTCGCTTCCAGAGGAATCATTTCTCAATCTTTCAGCCTAATTATTAGTTTGCACAAGGGTGGAATCTGAGAATTTAGATAGAAGCAAATTAGAGATTTCCAAAGGCTTTCATCTTCAGAAGATCCAAGTTCTAGGATTACAGAATCAAAAATGATGTAGAATCTACATGTGGTAGCCAGGAGAGGGCACTGTCTGAGAGAACATACTGCACTCTTTGGGGAGTATCGGAAAATGTGGAGATGGGGAAAGGCCCAATTCTCTTTTCTCATTTTAGGCCTACGAGGTTATACCATCATTCTTTAACGCATTAAGAAACTGGACCTCTGTGACCCCCTATTAGAAACTGCTAGATCCAGGAGTAAATTCAGTATCTCTCAACTACTCTCACTGTCAGAGATAGGATACAAACATATTTTCACATGAACAAAATGATAATTTTCCCTACCTCCCTCTTCCTACAAAGCTTTTCAAATGATAAACTGCAGTAAGGCTCTTCATTTGGTCCCTCTGGTTCTCTTGGCAGGTTGCTTAGGGCTCAGGCTCAGTACTCTGCAGTGTTGGTTGTCTGGATTTCCCTTTTTTTTCTGATAAAAGTCTCTTTCCTTGCTCTCTAGATGAACCTGGTAATTTTTCAGGTGTCTGATGATCCTGGCCTTAGATGGGGACCAGAATTATAATCCAGGAGGCAGCTAGCAAAACAGAATCTTAATTCAAATGAACTTGGGGATGAGTAAATGTCAAACTGGAGAAGAAAAACTGATGGGACATTGAAGTACTCTACCTTTTCTGGATTTCTTGTTTTTCTTCTGGAAAGAACTCATCACCGCAACAGAGAGAGTAAAAGGAGGAGAAAGATGGGGTGGGAGGAAAGGAGAGAAAATATCAAGACAAAGCATCAAGTCTTATGAATCATCTACAATCCTCTGGACAGTAAGGAATCTGGCGACAGGGGTTACTATCATTTACAAAAATGCCCCACTCCCTCTAGCCTTAGAGAGTAAGGCAAAAACGAACAAGAAGGTGAAAGTTATCTTTAGGATTAACTTGTTACTGGCAAATTTACTTGGAAAACTAACCTCATTTGTGATCTACTTTGCACCTGACCCATTTTTATAGTTGCAGAGTCTCTCTAAAGGGCCTGAGCCCTTCAGATTAGATCCTACAAGTGAGAATTTAGATATCACAGGTCCTGGTTAAAGAATAACACAGAAACTGATTCAACGGGTTACTCCAAGGAAGTACAGCTACTGAAAAATTACCAGTTTACTAAAAATCCAACTTTTATTCAGGAAAAAAAAAAACAACAAAAAACAGTATTCTAAAATTTCTAGGTAACTGCCATGATGAGTCAGTTGACAACTGGTCCTTTTTACTATGAAAACTATACAATCCAGAAGCTGCAAAATTTCCTCCTGGAGCCCCTATATAATACAGTACTGACAGACTAAATAAACCTAGCACCAAGCACCAACATTCACAACAAGGCTACCTCCTTGTCAGCTCTTGAGGGGAAGGGGAAGGGTTTAATTAGGACCAGGTTTGGGGATTAGTGAGTCTCTAATCTAGCCCATGTTACACAGCCTTGCAAAGCCAACAAAGAGAACTCAAAAATCCTTCAAAACCAAATTTTACGTAGCCCACACTTAGGTCCTATCTATAATGACTCCTCCACCACACACAATTCCCTATTAAATAAGTATTATCCACAATCACCATAAAATAATTTTTCATAACTAAAAACGACAAGAATTCTAAAGAGTAAAACCAAGAGCCTAGATGTTAACAAAGCTATCAGAGCAATGCGGTTGCTTGCAATGTGGTTGTCAGAAACATCATCTCAAAAATGAACCCCTTGTATGAATTAACATAAATAACAAATCTGTATGTAAAATGTACGCTTGCAAAAGGCATTAAAATAGGAGGCAAGAAATGAAAATGGTTCGCACCTGCAGTGTACAGTTCTCTTTTCGCTTGAGGAACTCCACAAACCTGGCCACTACTCCTGGTGTGCTGATGACTTCATCAATGGGAGGATTAGGTTCTGTCTCCCCATAAGATAAAAGGAAAGAAGAAAAACAATCCTTTCATTTCAATGCAAGAACTTTATTATTTCAAACTTACTTCATAATATCCCTCCCTCCATTTTAGCATCTCTTTCATGTTGGAAATCTAAACAAGAAAAAAAAAAGTAAAACTGTAAATGTGAAATTGAGTTCAGTCACTTTGAGACTACGGTAGCCCCAAAGGCTTCACAATAAGGTAAGCTTTAATGTGGAAAGGATGGGCAGACTTCTCAAAAATTAAAGTTAGTGCCTCTACAACTTTAGAAAACTTAGAAAGTAGGGGGAAAAACATCCAAACACAGCCTTATTATTATTTCGGAATACTTCCTTCTAGCCCTATCTCCATATATGGGTTTTTAGTCTAACAGTAAGTTGTTTCAAGAAACTGGATTAGGTGACTCTGCATGTGCTTGCAGGATTTAATTTTACAGCTGTGGTGATAAGTAGGAGCCAGCAAGAATTCATTAAGGATGACTTGCCAAATTAATCTCATTTTTCAGTTATGACAAAAAAGTATCTTAAAAATGAAATCATTTGATAGAAACCTGTTTGATAAACAGATAGAAAATGTCCTTAACAATCAGCATGGTAATTTCAGCGAGTGATCTGACGAAGTTCTTGATGACATTCATGTAACAATGCAAGAAAAATGGCAGCTGGATTACAGTACTTAGTTCCAAGGATTCTTAGTCAAGTCCAGAGCTTTACTGAAAAAAAGGTGACTATGTTAATTTGGAGCGAGCTCTGATGACATGTCCTTTGCCTGGTTCAACATTTTTATCAACCATTCAGATAACACAACAAATAAACTGGATGGTCATAATAAAGATGATAATTTTCCCTACCTCCCTCTTCCTGGTTAAAATGCTAGATTACAGAAATAACATATAGGAAGAACAGTAAGCTGAAGTTAGCAGGGATAAAGCAGGATTTAGCACCCGAATTTTGTAAGAAGCAATTTTAAAAAATCTCCATGACTTTACAGACAGAACCTAAAAACAGTACACGAAGAGAAGTCCTAGGGAGTTTAGATGCTGCAAGTACAGTCAACCATGCCTGTGCCATGACCACAATGACTGCTGCTATCGTGGAGGACATTATTGGGATGTGTAGTCTCGGGGCAAGGAAAGCAATCTCTCCCCACACCTTAGGGTCAGAAGAACACATCTGAAGTACTGTATTCTAGTTATCACATTTTTAAGAGGGATGGCTGGGAAACTAGAATCCTGGCAGGAAAGTAGGAGAGCAGTGAAAGGTCCTAAAAAGCCCCATGGTGTGAGAAAGGCATTAGACTCAGCATGCTGAAAAGAGACAAGGGGAATGGGGAAGGTGTCCATGACAACGGCCTTCAAATATTAAGGTGTCACACAAAAAATAGAATTGTTATGTCACACACAATTCTGTTATGTCTATATGTTATAGACATTTTTATTCCAGGTCCCTCAAGGGATATATTATCACTTATGATTCCAAAAAACTCTACCTTACTACTGGGGGGGGGGGGTCTCCTGTTTATTTAATGTCAACATCTACTACCGACATTTTAATGTGGTTTAGAGTTCCACAGTTCTTTTTACTTGTCCAGAATGGCAAAGGTATCATATTCTAGTCTACCCTAATTATACCAAAAAGAAAAAAAAGGTAATTTCCCTGACCACTAATAAATCCATACTTAAATTTCATGAGAAAATGGTAACATTAAAACCAGCAATCACTGATCTTTCAACTGATACTCTAAAAGTTTTTCTTGGGGCACCTGGCTGGCTCAGTTGGTAGAGCATGGGACCCTTGATCTCAGGGTTATGAGTTCAAACCCCATGTTGGATTACAGAGATTACTTAAAAATAATAAAATCTTTAAAACAACAACAACAAAAAGGTCTTCTTAAAAAAAGAGTGGAGTTTCTTGATTTGAATTAACATAAAATACTGACTACTGTTCATATCACTTTACAGGTCTTTTATAAAATAGCTCAGAAATGAAAATAAGGCTGCTTTCTGGTCCTGGTAAGATTGCATAAAGTAAGAAATTCAGAAGTTAGCCATGGCTCATAATTACATATACATCTATATGTGTCCTTTTATTTTGTTGATAGACACACTCCAAAGCAATTTATCTGTGATGTGAAAAATAGATTATGGGAAAGTAGTATTTTTTTAAATGAAAAAATATACAGTTGACCCTTGAACAATACAAAGGTTGGGGCGCCAATCCCCGCAGAGTCAAAAATCCTTACGTAACTTTTGACTCCCCCCAAAACCTAGCTACTAATAGCCTACTGTTGACAGGAAACCTCACCAATAACATAAACAGGCAATTAGCACATATTTTGTATGTTATATGTATTACATACTGTATTCTTACAATATAGTAAGCTAGAGAAAAGAAAATGTTATTAAGAAAATCATAAGGAAGAGAAAATACATTTACAGTACTGTACTGAATTTATCGAAAAAGACCTTCAAGTCCTTGTCACTCAAGGGTCAAAACTGTACTTTAACATATTTAGAACTCACCTTTTGAAAGCAATTTTCTGAATTTCTGTGTTGCTGAAAGCTGTTGCTCTGGGCTATTGGAAAATATCATTTCAATCATGTCGGAAGTAATAACACCACCCTGGGAATACAAACAAAAAGCAAATATGATAAAATTTTAACTTTAACTCAAAGGAAAACAAAGACAGTGTAAGTTGTGGCCACATTAAGTTAAATCATATTTATCTAGAAGAGCTGTACAAAGGTAGGATAATCTATACACGTAGAAATGTCTGAGATGATTAATAATGTGATAAAGCCAAATACTTTGTCTATCATTAAGAAGCTCATGACAATAAGAAAGTAATCTTAGTAGTAAATACTAAGACACGGCGTTTATTACTCTTCCTCCCTTGCTCATCACATGGTTGGTTGTTCCTTGTCATTCAAGTTCTAAAAGAAGGCTCTTCATGACCTCCAAATCTAAAGCAGCCACTCCATCTCTATCGCTCTATTTTAATCCTAGGCCAGCCTTTTTCACTATCAGATATTTTTCTCAGTTATGTGTTTAATGCCCAGGCTCCTCCAGTATAATACAAGCTTCTTGAAAGCCAAAGAGCCTGTCCATCTTACCATTCTATCACTGATGATTGGCATACAGCAGATGCTCAACAAATATTTACTGAATGAGGACAGAATAGTCTTGTATAAATCAGACTCTAGCCACTATCAAATTCAACAATTGACTCTTAAATTTATTTAAAATTTCTATTTTCTTTAAAACTTTTCAGGTTTCCACTATTTTCCTGCTTTATTAGTACTTTTCCATTTTCTACAACAACCCATCTCCGGTATTAGTAGTTAACCTTCTTCTCAGGGTCACTTGTCACAATGAAATGAAGTTCTTATCATTTCATGAAGGGTTAGAGTCAACAAGATGAACTGTGAAGAAAGCTGCACTGAGTTATAAATGCTGGAGGGCTGGTAAACAATACCTAACACTTAAGAATCCCAATGGGGAGAGGGAAGCATTCCGCTCTTAACAGAAAAGTAACTAACTTGAAACTTACAAAACTGATTCCTGTAAACAAAGGTACCTATATGATTCTGTTATGAATGTTTGGATACACTTAGATATACACATTCTCTCTCTCTCTCTCTCTCTCTCACACACACACACACACACACTCATTCTCTTCCCTCTCTTATTCCCTAATATAAAATGTACTGACTTTACATTCATGGTATTGAAGTACCGTTAATTTTATATCACAGCATTTAAGTTACAGGAGATCAAGAAGAGGAATGAACATCACTCAAGGACTTACGTCTTCTGGGAAAAAGGTTAGTGCATTTTTAGTTGCACAAAGGATAACTATCATGTTACATGGAGATACGACTTTGTTATTTCTTTATCTGAGACTCAGTATGGTTTAAGGAGTTCTATAGGGATGCCAAGTGGCCAAGGAGTGTACTAGATGGTTAATTTTCTATGTCAACTTAACACACACTGGTCTAGACTTGCTATGAAAGTATTTTTTCAGATGTGATTAACATTTAACATTTAAATTAGTATACTTAAGTAAAGCACTTTACTCTCCAAAATGTGTGTGGGCCTCATTCAATCAGTTGAAGGTCTTAAGAGCAATGACAGGTTTCCTGAGGAACTTCAGCCCTAAAACTACAACATCAATGCTTACCTGAATTTTCAGCCTACTGATTTGCCCTACAGATTTTGAACTTACCAGCTCCAACAATTACATGAACCAATTCCTGAAAATCAATCAATCTCCTATTGGTTGTTTCCTTTGTAAAACCCTGACTAATACTACGGTCCACAAAACACTTCATATTTATTTTTACATCCACTAAAAGAACAACAACAAAAAAAATGGACAGCTCAACTTTCTGAAGGACCTAGAAGAATTTACCACAAAATTATAGTGTTAGCTACAATGTCTATATAGATTCCAAAGTGATTTAAACTGCTCTCCTAATTCCAAAAGAAAACTGGTCCATAAAAACTGGAGATCTATGAAGCAAAAAAGAAAAAAAATATATATATAGGACACTGTGCATAATATGCCATAATTTGCTTAAAAGGGGCGTGGAGGGGAAGGGGAGAAAAAAACATTTTCTCAAAGAGAGTTAAGAATCTAGTAACAGTGGTTGCCAATGAAGAAAGAAATTGGGTGGAAGAAAGAGATTTCTCTTTTTGAAAAACCATCTGTGTGTGTGTATGTGTGTTCTATTGACTAAAATAAACTAGAAATATAGACAGGTATAATCCATATAAATAAAGCATAATTTTTATCTGCTTACATAACCTCAAGAAAGTTACAAAATGGGTTATAATAGAAAATTCCAACAGCTATGATGTGGAACCAATTTTTAAAATCATACAAACATGCCCAATTTGATAACTGAAATGAACAGCAAACTGGGATTTCCTTTAAAGTATCCCTTGTTATTTAACTTGTAAGGAATAATTCTATAATTATCTTTTTAAGTTTTAATAGCTGAATTAATCTTCATAATTTAGTTAATTCTGTTTATTGGCATGTTAGTCACACTATAATAAACATCTAATGAACCAAGAGATTAAGTATATGGCTTCTTTTTTTTAAAATGAAATGCCAAGTACTTTCTACAGCCATCTACTAACACCTTTTTTAAAAACCCAAATAGCGAGCTACACCTCATATCTTCCTCAGAAAAACACTAAAAAAAAGAGTTTCTTTCATTATCTTACTTACTGGTGCCATCTCCATGTTATTAATCTGAGCCTCATGGAAGCCTCCATCCGACATAACTTCTTCTTCTGTTTCTTCCTCTGCTGTAGCAACATTTCTTCGCTTGAATAACTGAAAAATAAAAGACTGTAACTCAAGTATTCTACTACAAGGGAGTTCAACATGCAAACTTTAGGAACCCCACTTAAAAGACAGTAAGGAAGGATGGAGTTTTTTGAAAATCATTTAAAAAATTCTAAAGGCTGGGCGCCTGGGTGGCTCAGTCGTTAAGCGTCTGCCTTCGGCTCAGGTCATGATCCCAGGGTCCTGGGATCGAGTCCCACATCGGGCTCCCTCCTCGAGGGGAAGCCTGCTTCTCCCTCTCCCACTCCCGCTGCTTGTGTTCCTGCTCTCGCTATCTCTGTCTCTGTCAAATAAATAAATAAAATATTTAAAAAAAAAAAAATTCTAAAGGCTGTGCCACCTTCGACCTTTCCTGATGAGGAACTATTTCAGAATTCTCCAGTCTTATAATCTAATACAATTAACTATCACAATATGCTGTTACCAACACCTGATGTGGTAAAATGACTAAGAGAAGCCTGATATTGCATGACACATAAAAAGGGTAAGGTTGAAAAAGAGCTAGGGCATGCTTGGCCGTTCCCCTCTTTCCTCTATGTTTAGTTGGTGATCATATAGTCTTACCAATACATTAGGGGAAATGATAAAAAATTATGTCAGAATGACTTAATGATTCCCTCTTAACCCTCAAAGATAATAAACCGAGACTTCCCAACCTTTCCAACCTGTCCAGCAACCGGTAATAACAAGTGACTACTGCTTGAACACTACCTTTAAAGCATCTATTAATTTGTGTAGGCAAAGAATACTTTCTTCCAAAGGTAGCCCTCTAAGGTGCCTCCATTGTATCTTTAATAGCCTGAAGCAGTTCACTTGTTCAAGCAATGATGGGACTAACAGTAACTTATCCTCTTATCCTACACAACTCTAAAAGCAGACAAAATCCATAAAATAATGGGTTTCAGCTAAAGGATAACGGGCAGCCCAGGCAGTGATCCTTCAGCAAAGAAAAAAGACTGGCCCTATGACTGCCTCAGATTATTGCCTGGACAGAGTTTCCAGGCTGTAGCACAGGGAGGACAAAACTCAAACAGGGCCTACCGGCTCCCTCAGTTGAGGAGACAAGAGTTTAGAACTGAGGAGGCCAAGGCAACTAGAATCCATAGGCAAAGTAATGAAGAGAAGAGATCAACACAGAGGGAATTCTAGAACTCTGCAGAAAATTCCCCATGAGTCTTTAGCTTCGTTCTACAAGCACAGGTGTGTAAGAAAAATATAGCTGAGAAAGGAACGACCTCCAACAAACATGCAGAACAATTCTGGAAGTTACATGGGTCAAGGAATACTCATGCTTCAACCAAACAATAGAAAAGACTTCCTAATATATATAGGGCATTTAGTAGAACGCTCAGGATACTGACTCAGAAGTGAGGCTAAATTAGCTCCAGCCCAATGAAACGTAAAAACAAACTGGTTCCAAACAATTTACTAAATCCAAAGACAAATTCAGAATTACATATATTAAAAGATGTAAGGTAAAATTCACATGCTTGGAATTCAATTGGAAACTACCAAGCACTAAAAAGAAGAAAAGACTATCCACGGGGAAGAAAAAAAAAATCAATCAAAATCACCTGGAAATGACAAAAATGGCAGAAATGTAAAAGAACATTAAAAAACAAAAAGACTAAGCAAATACCTAGATATGAAAAACACAATTTTTCAGATAAAAAGTACACTGAATGGGATTAACAGCAGATAATATACTGCAGAAGAAAAGATCAGTGAATTTAAGGATATAGCAAATATAAACACACCAAAATTAAAGACATGGCAGAAAGGTTGAGAAAATAGGTACAAAATATAAGTCAGTTGTGGGACATCAAGTGACCTAATATACATGCACTGGAACCCTAAGGTTGGGGTGGGGGAATATATTTGGAAAATGGCCAAAAGTTTTTTTGTTTTTTGTTTTTTTAGTTTCAAATTTTTATTTGAATTCCAGTTAGTTAACATATACTGTAATGTTAGTTTCAGGAGTAGAATTTAGTGATTCATCACTTAATATAACACCCAGTGCTCATCACAACAAGTGCCCTCCTTAATATCCATCACACATTTAACCCATCCCCTACTCACCTCCCTCCATCAACCCGTTTGTTCTCTATAGTTTAGTGTTTTATGGTTTGCCTCTCTTGTTTTCCTCCTATGTTCATCTGTCTCATTTCTTAAATGCCACATGAGTGAAATCATATGGTACTTGTCACTTTTTTAAAGATTTTAAAGAAAGAGAGAGCACGCGAGCATGAGCAGGGCAAGGGGCAAAGGGAGAGAGAGCAGCAGACTACCCACTGAGCACAGAGCCTGATGCAGGGCTCAATCCCAGGACCCTGAGATCGCGACCTGACCTGAAGTCACTTAACCGACTGAGCCACCTAGGTGCCTGGTATTTGTCTATGACTGGCTTATTTCGCATAGCATCCTTGGTCCATCCACGTCATTGCAAATGGCAGGATTTTATTATTATGACTAATAGTCCATTGTGTATATATACCACTTCTTTTTCCATTCATCAGTAGATGGACATTTAGGCTCTTTCCATAATTTGGCTATTGTTGATAATGCTGCTATAAACATCAGGGTGCACGTATCCCTTTGGATCAATATTTTTGTATCCTTTGGGTAAATACCTAGTGGTGTAATTGCTGGATCCTAGGAAACGTCACACTGTTTTCCAGAATGGCTGCACCAGTTTGCATTCCCACCAACAGTGTAAGAGGGCTCCCCTTTCTCACATCCTCACCAACATCTGTTGTTTCCTGAGTTATTAATTTTAGCCATCCTGACAGATGTGAGGTGATAGCTCATCGTGATTTTGATTTCTATTTCCCTGATGATGAGTGATAGTGGGCATCTTTTCATGGGTCTGTTAGCCATCTAGATGTCTTCCTTGGAAAAATGTCTATTCATGTCTTCTGCCCATTTCTTGACAGGATTGTTTTCTGGGTGTTGAGTTCTTAAGTTCTTTATACTAACCCTGTATCAAACATGTCATCTGCAAATATCTTCTCCCATTCTGTAGGTTGCTGATTGTTTCCTTCGCTGTGCAGAAGCTTTTTATCTTGATGAAGTCCCAATACTTCATTTTTGCTTTTGTGGGAATTCCCTTGCCTCCAGAGACATATCTAGTAAGAAGTTGCTACGACCGAGGTCAAAGAGGTTGCTGTCCATGTTCTCCTTTAGGATTTTGATGCCTGTCTCACATTTAGGTCTTTCATCCATTTTGAATTTATTTTCGGGTATAGGGTAAGAAAGTGGTCCAGTTTCATTCTTTTTGCATGCTGCTCTCCAGTTTTCCTAACACCATTTGTTGAAGAGACTTTTTTCCATTAGATATTCTCCCCTGCTTTGTAGAAGATTAGTTGACCATATGGTTGTGGGTCCATTTCTGGGTTTTCTATTCTGTTCCATTGATCTATGTGTCTGTTTTTGTGCCAGTACCATACTGTCTTGATTACTGCAGCTTTGTAATATAACTTGGAAGTCCAGAATTGTGATGCCTCCAGCTTTGCTTTTCTTTTTCAGGATTGCTTTGGCTATTCAGGGTCTTCTGTGGTTCCCTACAAATTTTAGGATTGACTGTTCTACCTCTGTGAAAAATGCTGGTGGTATTTTGATAAGGACTGCATTAAACGTGTAGATTGCTTTGGATAGTATAGACATTTTAACAGTATTTGTTCTTCTAATCCATGAGCATGGACTGTCATTCCGTTTCTTTGTGTCTTCCTCAGTTTCTTTCAAAATTGTTCTGTAGTTTTCAGAGTACAGATCTTTTACCTCTTTGGTTAGATTTATCCCTAGGTATCTTATGGGTTTTGGTGCAATTGTAAATGCAATCGATTCCTTGATTTCTTTCTGCTGCTACACTGTTGGTATATAGAAACGCCAACATGGGGCACCTGGGTGGCTCAGTCATTAAGCATCTGCCTTTGGCTCGGGTCATGATCCCAGGGGCCTGGGATCGAGTCCCGCATCAGGCTCCCTGCTTAGCAGGAAGCCTGCTTCTCCCTCTCCCACTCCCCCTGCTGGTGTTCCCTTTCTCGCTGTGTCTGTCAAATAAATAAAATCTTTAAAAAAAAGTAAAGAAAAGAAACGTCAACAGATTTCTGTATGTTGGATTTTGTATCCTGCAACTTTACTGAATTTGTGTATCAGTTCTAGCAATTTTTTGGTGGAGTCTTTTGGGTTTTCCAGAGCATCATGTTGTCTGCAAATAGTGAAAGTCTGACTTCTTCTTGCCAATTTGGATGTCTTTTATTTCTTTTTGTTGTCTGACTGCTGAGGCTAGGACTTCCAGTCCTATGTTAAATAACAATGGTGAAAATGAACATCCCAGGTCTCATTCTTGACTGTAGAGGAAAAAGCTCTGTTTTTCCCCACTGAGACTGATATTAGCTGTGGGCCTTCTGTAATATGATGTTGAGGTATGTTCCTTCTACCCCTACTCTGTTGAGGGTTTTTATCAAGAATGGATGTGTACTTTGTCAAATGCTTTTTCTGAATCTACTGAATCATATAGTTCTTACCCTTTCTTTTATTAATATTGTGTATTACACATTGATTGATTTGTGAATATTGAACCACCCGTGCAGCCCAGGAACAAATCCCACTTGATTGTGGTGAATGATTCTTTTAATGTACTGTTGGATTTGATTTGCTAGTATTTTGTTGAGGATATTTGCATCCATGTTCACCATGATATTGGCCTGTAACTGTCTTTTTTAAGTGGGGTTTTTGTCTGGTTTTGAAGTCAGGGTAATGCTGGCCTCGAAGAAGGAATCTGGAAGTTTTCCTTCCATTTCTATTTTTTGGAATAGTTTGAAAAGAATAGGTATTAACTCTTCTTTAAATGTTTGGTAAAATTCCCCTTGGAAGCCATCTGGCCCTGGACTTTTGTTTCTGGGAGATTTTTGATTACTGATTCAATTGCTTTGCTGGTTATCAGTCTGTCAAGTTTTCTATTTCCCCGTTTGTTTTGGTAATTTATATGTTTCTAGGAATTTATTCATTTCTTCCAGATTGCCTAATTTGCTGGCATATAATTTTTCATAATATTCTCTTATAATTGTATTTCTGTGGTGTTAGTTGTGATCTCCTCTCTCATTCATGATCTTACTTTGGTCCTTTCTCTTTTCTTTTGGGTAAGTCTGGCTAGGGGTTTATCAGTTTTATTAATTTTTTCAAAGAACCAGCTCCTGGCTTCATTGATCTGTTCTACTATTTTGTTTGTTTCTATATCATTTATTTCTGCTCTAATCTTTATTATTTCCCTTCTTCTGCTGGCTGTAAGCTTCACTTCTTGTTCTTTTCCTAGCTCCTGTAGGTGAAAGGTTAGGTTGTGTATTTGAGATTTTCCTTGCTTCTTGAGGTAGGCCTGTATTGCTATATCCTTCCCTCTTATGACCCCTTTTACAGCATCCCAAAGGTTTTGGACTGTCATGTTTTCCTTTTCATTTGTTTCCATGTAGTTTTAATTTCTTAAGTTCCTGGTTGACCCATTCATTCTTTAGTAGGATGTTCTTTAACCTCCATGTATTTGCAGTCTTTCCAAATTTTTTCTTGTGGTTGACTCAAGTTTCATAGCACTGCAGTCGGAAAATATGCCTGGTATGAGCTCAATCTTTCTGCACTTGTTGAGGCCTGATTTGTGACCTAGTATGTGATCTCTTCTGGATAATGTCCCATGTGCACTAGAAAAGAATGTGTACTATGCTGCTTTTGGATGAAATGTTCTGAATGTATCTGTTAAGTCCATCTGGGCCAGTGTGTCATTCAAAGCCATTCTTTGTTTCCTTATTGATTTTCTGCTTCAATGGTCTGTCCTTTGATGTAAGTGGGGTGTTAAGGTCCCCTACTATTACTGTATAATTATCAATGAGTTCTTTTATGTTTGTTACTGTTTTATATATTTGGGTGCTCCCACGTTAGGGGCATAAATATTTACAATTATTAGACCTTCTTGTTGGATAGACACCTTTATTATGATACAGTGCCCCCCTTCATTTCTTGTTACAGTCTTTGTTTTAAAATCTAGTTTGTCTGATACAAGTATTGCTATTTCGGCGTTCTTCCGACATCCATTTGCATGATAAATGGTTCTCCAGCCCCTCACTTTCAATCTGCAGGTGTCTTTAGGTCTCAAATCAGTCTCTTATAGGCAGCATATAGATGGGTCTTTTTTTTTTTAGCCACTCTGACACCCTATGTCTTTTAACTGGAGCATTTAGTCCACTTACATTCAGAGTAATTATTGATAGATATGAATTTAGTGCCATTTTATTACCGTTCTGTCATTGTTTCTGGAGATTTTCTCTGTTCCTTTCTAATCTTTGTTGATTTTGGTCTTTCTTTCCCAAAGAGTCCCCTTTAATATTTCCTGCAGGGCTGGTTTAGTGGTCACGAACTACTTTAGTTTTTGTTGGTCTGGGAAACTCTTTTTATCTCTTCTTTTACTCTGAATGGCAACCTTGCTGGATAACGTATTCTTGGCTGGTTTTTCTCATTCAGCATGTTGAATATATCATTCCACTCCCTTCTTGCCTGCCAAGTTTCTGAGGAGAGATCTGCTGCTAACCTTATTTGTCTTCCCTTGTAAGTTAGGGACTTCTTTTGTCTTACTGCTTTTAGGATTTTTTTTTTCCTTATCTCTATATTTTGCAAATTTAACTACAATATATCTTGGTATTGGCCTGCTTTTGTTGATTTTGATGGGAGTTGTCTGTGCCTCCTGGATTTAGATGTCTGTTTCCACATTAGGGAAGTTTTCAGCTATAACTTCCTCAAATAAACCTTCTGCCCCCCTTTCCCTCTCTTCTTCTTCTAGGACTCTATGATACAAACGTTATTACACTTTATAGAATCACTGAGTTGCCTAAATCTACATTCATGATCTAATATTTTTCTTTCCCTCTTCCTTTCAACTTCATTAATTTCCGTAATCTTCTATATCACTTATTCATTCCTCTGCTTCTTCCATCCTTGTGGTCATTACATCCAGTTGGCTTCAAATCTCAGTTACTGCATTTTTCATTTCAGCCTGACTAGTTTTTTTGGTCTTCTATCTCTGCAGTAAGAGACTTCCTAGTGTCTTCTATGCTCTTCTCAAGCCCAGCTAATATCCTTATGACTGCTGCCTTAAATTCTGGATCAGGCATATTATTTCTATCTGTTTTGATTAGATCCCTGGCCATGACCTTTTCTTGTTCTTTCTTTTGGGATAAATTCCTGTCTTGGCATTTTGTGTAGGTCTCTGTCTTCTTCTGTGTGTTAGGAAAGCCTGTTATGTTTCCTGCTCCTGAGAGTAATGACTTTATGGAGAAGAGGTCATATGCTGTCCAGAGCCTGGCACTTTAGAAGTGTCTCTGGTGCGTGCTGTATGCACTCAGCTGCTGTGTTTTGGCTGCTCTGTCCCTCAGGTCAGTCATCTGCAGAGCTTCTCCTTGCCTGCAGTGGGGAGTGTTTGGACCTTGGTCAGAGTGTGGTGAGTTTTAACTAGATGTGCTCTGGTCTGCTGGCTAAAGAGACGTGATGCTACTTTCACCAGAGCTGAAGCTTTGCAGAACTCTAGGGTCAGCAGACATGGTGTATGTAGGGGTTTGTGCTGGTCTTCTGGAGGAGGGGCCTGCTGCTCTGGTTCTCTAGCACAACTGCCCCAGTAAAACAAAACCTGCAGAGCACAGGGGGCAGGGCTTGGTGTAAGCAGTTTAGGCCACTGTTGGCACTGTGCTGCTTATTGAAGTTAGTTTATGCTAAGGGGGGGAGGGGAGGAAAATGATATCAGCCAGCTCCCTAGTCCCCGGAGAGTCTGCACGCACCACTGTCCAGGAAGCCCTCCCAGGAGAGCAAACAATCTCCCCTCGTGTGTCCCAGGCATCCCTCAGCTCACTGCCTTCACCCTGTCTGTGTCCCAGCCGTCTGCCTGCCCGGTAGCGCAGTGCACCTTGGGGTCTATCCCAAGCAGGTGTGCTGAGTTTTAAAACTCCAAACTTTATGGACTTGGCATGGCATGGGCCTGTGCCGGTCTTCTGGGGGAGGGTCTCACTACACTGGACAGATGCAGGTTTGTCCCAGAAGGGTAGTCACACCAAAGTGCAGGGGCGTGGAGTGTGAAGTAAAGCACAGCAAAGAACCAGCGTCCAAGTTAGCCACCCTCAGCAGGTGTCTCTGCACCTATGCTGAGGGGCGGGGGAAGGAAATGGTGCCCACTAACTCTTTTGTCCCTGTCACCTCTCCCAGACGTGCTCCAAGATGGGGGAACCGTCTCTCCCAGTGAGTCCCAGGGGATTCTAAATATTAACAATGAACAATCGAAAACTAAAATTCAAAAGATACCATCTGCAATAGCATCAAAACTATACTATACGTAGGGAAAAATCTGACCAAAAAACTACAAATCGGGGCACCTGGGTAGCACAGTCAGTTAAGTGTCCGACTCTTGGTTTTGGCTCAGGTCCTGATCTCAGTGTCATGAGATTGAGCACCATGTCAGGCTCCACACTCAGCAAAGAGTCTGCTTGAGATTCTCTCTCTCCCTCTGCACCTCCTGCTTGTGCTCTCTTTCTCTCTCTCTCTCTCAAATAAATAAGTCTTTAAAAAAAAGCAAACCTACAAATCCCTGAGAGATATTATGGATCTAAATAAATGGAGATGTGGTGCTTATGAGTCAGAAGACTCATTGTTACGATTATCAGTTCTCCCCAAGCTGACCTACAGATCTGACACAATCACAATCAAATCCTCAGAGCAGGCTTTTGTGTACAAATTGACAAGCTGATTCTAAAGTTGATATAAAAATGCAAAGGACCTGTAACAGCCAGAACAATCTATGGAGAGAAGAACAAGGTTAGAGGGCTAGTAATATGATTTCAAGACTTACTATAAAAGCTACAGTAATCAAGACAGTGTGGTATATAAGACAGATAAACAAACCAATGGAACAGAAGTTCAGAAACCAGACGGACAGAGAAATAGTCAATTGAATGTAAAAGGGTGTAAGGCAATTCAATGAGGAGAAACAATCGTTTCAATAAATGACATCTGAAAAAATGGAAAGCCGTATGTAAAAAAATGGGGGAAAAAAGAGGGGGGAAGCCCTTACCTCACATTATATACAAAAATTAAATGCAAATAATCATAGACCTACATTTAAACTTTAACAATAAAACTTCTTAGAACAGGAGAAAATCTTCAGTGACCTTGGCTTTGATAAAGATTCTTAGATTTGACACACAAAGCACAATCCATAAAAGAAAAAAGCTGATACATGGAATTCCAAAATCGAAACCTTTTGCTCTTCAAACAGCACTTCTGAAAGTGAAAAGGCAAGCCACTGACTGGGAGAAAATATTTTAAAAGCATATCCAACAAAAGACTTGCATCCAGAAACAACTCAATTAAGAAACTAAACAGACTTCACTAAGGTAAATATACAGATGGCAAATAAGCACATGAAAAGATGCTCTCAACTTCAGTCATTAGGGAAGTGCAAAATAAAACCATAATGGCATACTACTAGGCACACCTTAGACTAGATAAAATTAGAAAGACTGACCATACCAAATGCTCACAAGGAGATGGAGCAAATGAAATGCTCATATACCGCAGATGTGAAGATAAAGTAGTACAAGCCATTTTAGCAAATAGTTGACAGCCTCCTAAGTACACACCTACTATACAACCCAGCCATTCTCCTCCTAGATATCTATCCTGGAGAAATGGAAATATATGTCCATACGAAGAGCTGTCCATCAATGTTCATTGATGAGCAGCTCTATTTACAATCACCGAAAACTGGAAACAATCCAAACTGCCATCAACAGGTGAATGGATAAACCAATTGTGGTTTTATTTTTACAACAGATTGCTACTCAACAATAAAACGAATGAACTGATACACACAACATGCATGAATCTCAAAATGATTAAGCTGACTGACAGAAGCCAGACAAAATAGAACATATATTGTATCAGTCATTTATGCAAAGTAATCAGTAGTGACTGAAAACAGATTAGAAGTTGTTTGGAGATAGGTGAGGGGTGGGGAAAAGGTACCACAAAGGTATACCAGGAAAATTTTGAGAGCAATAAATATGTTCACTATCTTAATTATGGTGATGATACATATGTCAGAATTTAACAAACTGTACACTCTACTGTATGTCAATTATACAGTCATAAAGTTTAAAAACATAGAAAAAATTGCTGAAATAACCTGCAATACATCTATTTTAACCCTGTGAATTCCTAATAATATTAAAATACACACATTCCTGTTCCCTCTGGAGGATGCTAAGAAACCAACTCATTATTTTGAAAATGAAAAAGTGGAGAAATTCAAGTATTTGTTTTTCCTATGTGATTACTAATTAAGAAAAAACTAAAAACTGCAGTTTGAGCAACCTCTTGGATCGTGCTTTTATGATTTATTAGGGAGGTCTGGAGCAGAAATAAGTCTATGGCTAATTAATCTCCACTACTGAAGTAAGAATCTCCTGAATACTCTACCTAATGTCCTGTGAAAGATGAGTTTTTCCAGTCTGGCTAGAGAAACAGGGACTCTTCTCAGCACTGTGCGAGGGCCAGGCACTGTTCCCTCTAATCTTTGTGGATGATAGTTTCTCTAGCCTTGAGCAGTCTCCCCAAGCACATATGATGGTCAGTACTCTGCTGAATATGCAAAGAAACACTCTGAAAATCTCCAGGCTCCTTTCTCTATACACATGTCTCTCCCTTTTGGTATTCCCTCCTATGAATGGATGACCTGATCTCCTCCGACTCTCAGCTCTGTCTCCTCAACTCAGGAAGGCCGTGCATGGTCTTTAGTTCCCTTCCCCTGTGTTGCAACTTGGAAACTCTCTTGGGCAATAAGCTGAAGCAACCACAGGGCTCGTCTCATTGGTTTCCTATCTCTAGAGATCACTGTCCTGCACTGGTTAATGTCTGGTGTCTTGAACTACTGTTTCATGTATTTTGTCTGTTTATTCTTGGTTTGTTTCAGGTAGTAGGGTAAATCTGAGCCCTGCTATTCCCTTTGGCTGGAAGCAGAAGTCCTCAAAGTGCCCTTTCTAATACTCAAACTATCCCACTTAACAACTAATGGGAGCCTGTTCAAGCTATCTCCTGAGTCTTTTCAACACAAGTTTTGATGGTCTTAAAACTTCCTTGCTCTATGTTATGAAAAAATACTACACATTCACCTTGAATATTCCCTATCTCTAATCGAGATTCAGGTGTTTTTTCCAAGAAGCCTTGGTCCCTTGACAGGAAAATTCTCTAATGACCACAATCTCAGGGTGCTAGAGGTGCTCACTGATACAAGGTATTTCGCTATTTCTACGCCTTTCTAGGACAGAACTGGGTTTTGTGTGTGTATGTGTGTTTTAAGAAAATACATCATGAATCCCTACTGATACTACCTATTCAAATTTATATAACTTCTTTGATTTTATATTTCTATTCTTTCTTAATCTAAAAAAATCCAGGTCCCTAATATTAACATAGCTATTTGCTATATCCATATACAAATACACATGGTTTCAGGGCCAATCCTATATGATTACGAAAGCAGTTGAAGATTTGTTTATACTTCTTTTTGTCCTTAAAATACAGCCCAATAGAGAAAATTAATCATTTTGCCATATTCGTGTATTAAAGTATTTCCTCTCTGTGTGGTTTAGCCACAAGCATGACACACAGGGCCATTTAATTCCTCTTGTTTAATCCTTCATTATGATTTCTTTTTGTTTCACAATTATTTAAAGCATTCACATGACTCCAAAATCACACCTAATAAGTAAATTTACATCCACAAGTAGTGGTCTTTTAATATGGAATGGCAGATACTGTTATGATCTTTAATACAATTGCTGACCAACAAGTAGAATTTGAAATTGAAAATACCATACCATTTACATTACAAGGATGATGACAAGATAAGACATGAGAAATTCCAAGCAGAGGGAAGTCCTAAAACTACAGCTATACAGCTAGAACACAGGATAAACAATTCTGACTGGCGCAAGAGGACAAAAAATATAGGGTGAAGGTCTCCAGCAGAAAAAATATGGAACTGAAAATTATCTGAGAAGTTTAACCACACAGAAAATCAGATAAAAATAATTTAAAAGAGCTGTAGAAGAGAATGAAAAGACAGCCAGGAATATGAAGCTAAACAGGTACAAAATCAGACAATTAACTACAGGAAAAACAAAGTATAAAGAAAGGAAATGTAATCACGGTATACTATTCAGTTCAGCAATAAATAATACTTACGTACTGTAGTATAACTATACTGAGAATACATGCAAGGGAAAAGCAGTATAAGAGCTTAAATCTTCACCTACCATAACAGAACACCAATAGGTAATATTTTAAATTGACAAATAGTCAAGAGGATTGAAAGTGGTTTACTTGGGAATGAAACCAGGAACATTGGTGGTTTGGTTTCAAGTACTGTAGTACTACTTAACTTTTTCAACTGTGCATGTCTTACTCAGAGAAAAATAGGTTTTAAAAAAGAAAAAA
Organism: Mirounga leonina; assembly: GCF_011800145.1. NCBI lineage: Eukaryota > Metazoa > Chordata > Mammalia > Carnivora > Phocidae > Mirounga > Mirounga leonina. The sequence goes on along the minus strand of NW_023270268.1, from coordinate 89,210,914 downwards.
CTGGGTGGCTCAGCCGGTTAAACGGCTGCCTTCGGCTCGGGTCATAATCTCGGGATCCTGGGATCGAGCCCCATGTCTGGCTCCCTGCTCAGCAGGGAGTCTGCTTCTCCCTCTCCCTCTGCTTGTGCTCTCTCTAATAAATACATCTTTTTTTTTTTTTTTAAAGATTTTGTTTATTTATTTGAGACAGAATGAGAGAGAGAGAGAGAGCTCACGAGAGGGGGGAGGGTCAGAGGGAGAAGCAGACTCCCCGCTGAGCAGGGAGCCCGATGCGGGACTCAATCCCGGGACTCCAGGATCATGACCTGAGCCGAAGGCAGTCGCTTAACCAACTGAGCCACCCAGGCGCCCCTCTAATAAATACATCTTTAAAACAACAAGAAAAAAGAAAAAAGAAAAAACTGCCAAAACAATCATGATCTCTACACCTTAACTACAGATTACATGTTGACTCAACTTGTCAACCAAGTTAATCAACGGGAAAAGTTGCCTGTCCACAAGTTTATCAACTCGCTCACTTCACAAGATATTTCTTATAACTAAAAACATCAAGCAAACCTCCATTCTTCATCATGATGTGTTTTACGAACTTTTCAACAGCACTAGGTTACCTATTCACTCTGAATTAACAAGAGTCTGCTTAATTCAAATTTTCAAGTACTGGCTCAATCAGAATTACACCAACTGGTAAAATTTTTTGCCAAAAATAAATTTTAGGTTGGTCTATAAGTGCCAAATGGATAGAGGTCATTTATAAAGTGCTGCCTAGATATAACAAAAATTAAATGTTAGTCTGATAAAAGGATAGCCTAGCCCTCAAAGATGCAGTTAGTTATCTTTTGTGCACTTGGCAACATCAACTCCTGTGGTACCCTCACATCTAGCTCTTCAGCTGGCGTAAGCCTGTGACTGTGGAAAGATAAATAGTACCTAAATGAATCTATATTTTACTAATATTTACTATTTTACAAATTAGGCATGAAATATATACTGTTATATTAAGAAGCCTGACTGGTTTTACCAGGTCTCTCTACATAATACAGCACATATGACATAAAAAAATTAAGATTTTAAATAGAGCAATATTCCAAAAACTTATCACAGAAACTTACTAAAGCCATAGCACAATTTTAGATCTCATACAATGAACATGACAGAATTTCAACTACAAATATTTTTAGTCCAATATATGGGGCCATACTTGCCAGTTGATATATTAAGGATAAGAGCATTTGTCTTCAGGCAGGTAAGTAAATACGAAAAATTTATTTTATTTATATAAACTTTACAATGAAGTCTAATTACATGACATCACCCATCACCAAGAAGAGAATAAAATGAACACTGTTAATGACAGAGGATCATTATTACATCTTCAAATGGTTTTATGCCAAATATGATGCATAAGCTGGCGGTTATATTCAGACCTATACTTGGGCTCATGTGTATATATCCATGTATTCACCTTCACATATGTGAATATAAATATGTAACAATGTTATTATGATTTCTGGAATTTACCTCCAAAATAGAAGCTAATACAAAAGTTCATTCAAAAAAAAGGTTCCACTTCAAATAAGACAGATGAATAAAGAGGTAACAAGAAACCCAGAGAAACTCATCCTTTTATGAATAAGTGATAACTCCTAATTTACTGCACTTAATATAAACTCTATTATAATATTACAAACTCTCTTTGCCTAAAAAATAATAGTAATGACAGTGTTTGATTCAAACATCTACAGCCCTAACAAAAAAAACACTGAGGTTGTAATGTACTCTTGGACTTTAACTAACTGGATTTTCCAGTGCAGTGTTACTCAAAAGAACAGTGTATTTTGAGACCAGCTCACTATAACTGCAAAATATTTATGACAGATTACCTTATTTCTCAGGTATGAAAGATTCTGACTCATTTGCCTTTTATGGAGCTTTTGTAGCATGGGGATCAAATGGTCCTTCCAAGCTCAAAAGTCTCTCCTTAGCAAAAAAAAAAAAAAAAAAAAAAAAAAAGTCACCTAAGTGTCTTTAAATTTCTTTGCCATAAGGGATATACCATTCATTCTAGGCATTTTTAGAGGAAGGTAAAGTGAGAGTTAGTCCCAAATACTCCTGTGGATGTTTAGACGTTCTCAGGTTAAAAATGACCAAAAGTAAAAAAAAAAAAGATCAAAAATCAATGTCCTAATGAATCATACAGAATTAATTTAGGGGTGAAAAGACATATTCCTTGAGATTTTTGCTTTAAAATACTACATAATAAAGAAATGTAAAGATAGACATGAAGCAAGTACGGCAAATTATTGACAATTACTGAATGCAAAGGATGAGTTTATGAGGTTCACCATCTATAATTTAATTTTGTATGTTTACAAATTTTCATATTAAAGTTTATAATGAAAAACAGCATTTTACTGGTCACTTGAGAATACATTAACAAACATGCACATAAAATCTTAAACAAGTTGCAACTTTAAAAAAATAAAATACACTAAACAGGCCAAAAGATTAAACAGTGGTTGTATTGGAAATATGAGAACCTGAGAGATTTATTTATTCTTGTATTCTGCTTTTCATCACCTCCTCTTCCCTACTCCCAAAACACGCTGATTTTATGATGGCGGAGATGTATATTTACACACATACACATATCTAACACAATCAAAATTAAAATAAAGTAGTTTCAGGCTTAAAATGGAAAATTAAGTTCTTTTAAATAAATTAATAAGGGTAAAGGATTTACCTGCTCTTCTCTTTTCTGCTTACGTAACTGCAGTCCCTCTTCCTCCCTCCTCCTGCGCATTTCATCAGGATTCAGGGACTTATTTTTGTAACTTTTCAGGCGAAAGTTCTCTTTTCCTGGGGTAGTCATGATTTCTACAAAAATGAGACAAAGAGAACAAATGAGCTTGGCTTATGGTAAAGAGCTCTTGTTATTCTAATAGCCCAGCCTCACTGCATAAGGACACCAGAAATGGTTACTTTTTTTAACAGCTTTATTAAAGTGTACAAGTCAATAGCTTTCACATTTTCACATCTATGCACAACCATTACCACAGTCCATTTTTAAACATTTTTATCACCTCAAAAAGAAAGTGTGTACTATCACTCCTACTGGCTATCACTCCTATTCAGGATATTTCATACGAATAAAATCATATGCGTGATCTTTTGTGCCTGGATTCTTTCATTTAGTATATCTTCAAAGTTCATCTATGTTGCAACATGTATCAGTACTTTATTCTTTTATGGCTGAATAATATCCCATCATATGGATATACCCCATTATATTTTATACCTACTCATCAACTGATAGACATTTGGGTTCTTTCCACTTTTTGGCTATTATGAATAATGCTTCCATAAACATCTATGGACAAGTTTTTATGTAGACATAGGTTTTCATTTTTTTTGGGCATACACCTAGGAATCGAACTGCTAGGTAACATTGTAACTCAATGATTGTTTGAGGAACTGCCAAACTATTTTTCCAAAGTGCTGCACTATTTTACATTCCCACCAGCAGTGTACAAGGGCTGACGATTTCTCCACTATCACAATTTTTGGTGTCTGCTGTCCTTTCACATATTTATTTTCTAACTGTATATCCTCCATAAAAAAAAAAAAAAGTCTATTCACAATCTTTACCCATTTTTAAATTGTCTCTAGGAAGCCCCAATAGTTCATTTTTGCCCTTGCTTCTTCCCTTGCCTTTGGCGATGTTTCTAGGAAGAAGTTGCTGCGGCTGAGGTCGAAGAGGTTGCTGCCTGTGTTCTCCTCTAGGATTTTGATGGATTCCTGTCTCACATTTAGGTCTTTCATCCATTTTGAGTCTATTTTTGTGTGTGGTGTAAGGAAATGGTCCAGTTTCATTCTTCTGCATGTGGCTGTCCAATTTTCCCAACACTATTTGTTTAAATTGTCTTTTTTTATCATTAAGTTATAAGAATTCTTCATATATTCTAGATAGAAGTCCCTTATCAGAGTGGTGCTTGAGAGGCTCAGTTGGTTGAGCATCTAACTCTTGGTTTCAGGTCAGCTCGTTACCTCAGGGTCACGTAATCAAGCCCTGCATCAGGCTCCCTGCTCAGCGCAGAGTCTGCTTCCCTTTTCCCTCCAGCATGCTCTCTCTCAAAAAAAAATGGACCTCTTAAAAAAAAAGTCCCTTATCAGATATACAGTTTTTAAATATTTTCTTTCACTCTATAGGTTTTCTTTACGCTTTCTTAATGGTGTCCTTTGAAGCACAAAAGTTTTTAATTTTGATGAAGTCCAAATTAATCTTTTTGTTGTTGTTGCTCATGCTTTTAGTGTCATACTTAGGGATTCTTAATCCTAAATTTCCTTCTAAGAGTTTTAAAGTTTTAGCTCTTACATTTAGGTCTGTCATCTACTTTGAGTTAATTATTATTCATGGTATGAGGTAAGGGTACAACTACATTATTTCACATATGGCTACCCATTTGTTCCAGGCACCATTTCTCCATCTAATGGTCCTGACACCCTTGTTGAAAGACAAATTAACCACATCTATATGGCTTTATTTCTCAACTCAATTATATTCCATTGATTTGTATGTATATCCTTGTGCTGATTCCACACAATCTTGACTACCATTTTTGTAGTAAGTTTTGAAATCAGGAAGTATAAGTTCTCCTATCTTATTCTTTTTCAAGATTGTTTTGGCTCTTCCAGACACCCTGCAATTCCATATGATTTTTAGGATTAGTTTGTCAATTTCTACAAAGAAGTCAGCTGGGATTCTAATATGGACTACACTGAATCTGTAGGTTAATGTGGGGAGTATTGCCATCTTAATGTTCAATCTTCCAATCCACAGACAGGATATTTTTCTCTTAGATCTTCTCTAGTTTCTTTCAACAATATTTTGTAGTTTCCAGTGTTTTACACTTCTTTTGTTAAATTTATTCCTGTCTTAATTTTTTTGATGCTATTATAAATGGAATATTTTTCGGGCGCCTGGGTGGCTCAGATGGTTAAGCGTCTGCCTTCGGCTCAGGTCATGATCCCAGGGTCCTGAGATCGAGTCCCGCATCGGGCTCCCTGCTAAGTGGGGAGCCTGCTTCTCCCTCTGCCTCTGCGTCTCTCTCTCTCTCTGACTCTCATGAATAAATAAATATGTTTTTTAAAAAATGGAATTTTTTTCTTAATCTCACTTTTGGATTGTTCACAAGTCTATAGAAACACAATTAATTTTTGTATACTGATTTTGTATTTTGCAACTTTGCTGAACTTGTTATTAGTACTAATATTTTTTTAGTGGATTTTCTAAGTCATTTCATACAAAATCATATCCTCTATGAGAGACAGTTTTGTTTCTTTCTTTCCAATCTTGAAGCCTTTGTGTATTTTTCTTTCTTTTCCTTATTTTTTTTTTCAAAACTGCCATAGCTAGAACCTCTACTATAATGTCAAATAGAAATGGAGAAAGCAGGCACTCTTGTCTTATTTCTGATTGTAGAGGAAAAGTGTTCAGTTTTCCCCATTAAGTATGATGTTATCTTTGAGTTTTTCATAGGTGTCTTTATTCATGTTGAGAAAGTTCCCTTCTAGACCTCGTTTTTTGAGTGTTTTTATCAGTTAAAGGGTGTTAGATTTTGTCAAATTTTTTTTGTGTCTATTCTGAGAACAATGTGACTTTTGTTTTTTATTTCCTGATATGTTATATTAATTGGTTAGTGAACTTCACACTAACTTTGCATTTCTGGGATATTATGCCACTTGATCGTGGTGTAAAATTCTTTTTATATGCTGGTGAATTAGGTTTGCTAGTATTTTGAGGATTTTTGTGTTCATCTTCATAAGAGATAGTGGTCTGTAGTTTTCTTGTGATGTCTTTGGTATCAGGGTAACACTAATACTAGCTTCATAAAATAAGTTGGGAAGTGTTCTCCCTCTCAATTTTTAGGAAGAGTTAGTATTAATTCTTCTTTAAGTGTTTGGTAGAATTTAGCAGTGAAGCCATATGGGCCTGTGCTTTTCTTTGTGGGTAGCTTCATGATTAATCCAATCTCTTCACTTGCTATAGGTCTATTCAGTTTGTCTATGTAAGTCAGCTTCAGCAGCCATCTTTCTAAAAAATTTTCCATTTTAGGGGTGCCTGGGTGACTCAGTCGGTTGGGCGTCCAACTCTTGGTTTCGGTTCAGGTCTCAAGATCTCAGTGTTGTGAGATCAAATCCTGTGATGGGGTCCACACTCAGCAGGGAGTCTGCTTGAGATTCTCTTTCTCTCCCTCTGTCCCTCCCTCCCCCTCATGCTCGCGCTCTTGAAAATAAATGAATAAATCTTTTAAAAAATTGTCCATTTTATCTAAGCTATGTTAATTCATTGGTATGCAGCTGTTCATAGTATTCCTTTATAATCCTTTCCATTTTTGTAATCCCAGTAGTAATGGTCCCTCTGTTATTTCTGATTCAAGTAATTTAAGTCCTCTTTTTTTCTATGTCAGTCTGCCAATTTTGCTTATCTTTTCAAAGAACCAGTTTTTGGTTTCCTTAATTTTCTCTACTTTTTTCCTATTTTCTAGTTCATTAATTTCTACTCTCAGCTTTATTATTTTCCTCCTTCTGCTTGTTTTAGGTTTACTTTGCTCTTCTTTTTCCAGTGACTTAAGGTGTAAGGTTAGTTAGTAATTTGAGATCTTTCTTCTTTCTTTATATAAGCATTTATTACTAAAAGTTTCCCTGTAAGCACTGCTTTAGCTGTATCCCATGTTTTCTTAAGTGGTAAATTCATTTTCATTTATCTCAAACTATTTTCTGATTTCTCTTTTCATTTCTTCTTTGACCTACTGGTTATTTGGGAGCATGTTAATTTCCATATATTTGTGAGTTCCCCAAATTTGTTAGTGATTTCTAATTTCTTTCCACTGTGGTCAGAGAACAACCTTTGTATTATTTCAATCCTTTTAAGATGTTTTGTGGCCTAGCATTTGGTTTATCCTTGAAAATGTCCCACATTCACTTGAGAAGAATATATATTCTATTGTTGCTGGGTGCTGGTGGTATTCTACAGATGTCTCCTAGCTCTAGTTGGTTTATACTGTGGTTTCTTTGTTGATCTTATGCCTAGTTGTTTTGTCCATTACTAAAAGTGGGATATCGTAGTCTCCCAACCATTATCGCTATATTGTTTACTTTTCTCTTCATTTCTGTCAGGTTTTGCTTCTTGTATTTTGGTGCTGTTATTAGGTACATATATATTTATAACCTTTATCTTTCTAATGGATTGGCTCTTTCATCCCTCTTTCTCTCTAGTAACATTTTTTGTTTTAAGTCTATTTTTTCTGATATTAGTATAGCCACTCAAGTTTCTTGTGGTTGTTGTTTGCATAATAGATCTTCCATCCTTATACTTTCAATGTATTTGTATCTTTAAAGTACATCTCTTGTAGAGAGCATATAATTGGATACTCTGACAATCTCCACCTTTTTTTTTTTTTTTAAAGATTTTATTTATTTGACAGAGAGAGACACATCGAGAGAGGGAAAACAAGCAGGGGGAGTGGGAGAGGGAGAAGCAGGCTCCCCGCCGAGCAGGGAGCCCAATGCGGGGCTCTATCCCAGGACTCCGGGATCATGACCTGAGCCGAAGGCAGATGCTTAACGACTGAGCCACCCAGGCACACCTGCCCTTTTTTTATTATATAGTTTAATCAATTCATGTTTAATAATATTGCTTACGTTGTTGATTTATGACTGCTTTTTCATTTTCTACGTGTCTCATGTCTTTTTTGTTTCCTTTATTACTCTTTGACTGCTTTCTTTTCCATTAAGTGGGTATTTTCTAGTGAAGGACTTAAATTTCTTTAATGACCTTTCACTGTAATTTTTTTTTTTTTTTAGTTTTTCTCCGTATGGGCTGCTCAATACATTTCAACTTCAAACTTATAGCAGCTTCAGACTTATACCAGCTTAATTCCAGTAAGATATAGAAATGTTATGCTATATAGTTCGATTGCCTTTTTCTCCATTTGATGGCATTGTTGTGATACATATTACATTTAATGTTACAAATCCAACAATACACGATGTTATAATTATGACTTTATCACATATAGTCATTTCCTTAGCTTGACATAGTTTTGCCTCCACTCACCTTCTATGTGCTGCTATTGACAGATACATTACAAATATACTACATTTCTAAACCTTATAGGCCCAAGAACACATTATACACATATTATTTTATACAACTGCTTTTTTTAAAAGATTTATTTATTTATTTTAGGAGAGAGAAAGAGAGAAAGAGCTAGCACAAGCAGGCATGGGGAGAGAGAGAATCTGAAGCAGACTCCATACTAAGCACAAGCCCAACACAAGGCTCCATCTCGTGACCCTGTGATTGTGACCTGAGCATAACCAAGAGTCACATGCCTAACCAACTGCATCACCCACACACCCCACACAACTGCTTTTTAAATCAGTTTTGAGTAAAAAGAAGAAAAAATATGTGGTAATATTCTCTTTGAAAATTACATAATTACCTTTACTGGTACTCTTTGTTCATATGGATTCAAATTACCATCTGGGATCACTTGCTTTCAGCTTAAAGAACTTCCTTTAGCATTCTTGCAAGGTGGGTCTGCTAGTAATAAACTCTCTCAATTCCTGTTTACCTGGGAAAATCTTCATTTCACTATCATTTTAAAAAGATAGCTTTGCTGGATATATAGGATTTTTGGTTGACTATATTTGTCTTTGAGCACTTCATATATATTATTACACTGCCTCTGGCCTCCACTGTTTCTGCTGAGAAGTCAGCTATTATTCTTATCTGGGCTCCCTTGTAAGTCAATTCCTTGAAGAGATTAGGAGCATTTTATGACCTGCTTCTCCCCCTAAGCACCCTACCAAATCTCTGAACCAGACCCCCAAGCTGGGGGTGCAGACAACAGCACACTTCTTTCAGAGCTATCCCCTATAGCAGTGGAATATTTTGTTGAGGGTAGGCGGCAGCCTAAGGTTTTCTCAGCTTGTCTCTTCTGACATGGAATCACCACCCTAGAAAACAGAAAAGATGATGTATTCTCCAGTACTCCCAGCAGCTCTGCACCCAGGTAGAGCCTCTGTTCCACAAGTGGGGATTGGGCAGAAGGTAGTTCTCTGCCTCTCCACCACATATACCCAGAACTTAGCTTCAGCAGCTAGGCAGCTAGGGGTAGGATGAGAAATCCTAATGTCCTGCTCCTCCCAAGAAAACCTTCCCTCCAACTGGAAGCTATTCATTTACTGTACACCCTTCGACCATTTCCAGAAGCTTTTAATAGTTGTTTTTCAAGTTTTCCCCAATTTTCTAGGGAGTGGGTCTGTAGAGCTCCTCATGCGGTCAGGCTGGAATTCACAAATCAGTTATTTTTTTTTAATTTATTTTTATTTTTTTTAAAGATTTTCTTTATTTATTTGAGAGACAGAGATAGAGAGAGAACATGACAGGGGAGAGGGCCAGAGGGAGAGGCAGACTCCCCACTGAGCAGGGAGCCCGATGCAAGACCCAATCCCGGGACTCCGGGATCATGACCTGAGCTGAAGGCAGACGCTTAACCAACTGAGCCACCCAGGTGCCCCACAAAAGAGTTATTTTTAAGAATGACTGTACTGCAAGCCTGGATTGAGAATCATTTGATTTATAATGTGCTATGTTGCAACATCTATTTTACCTGAATGTCTTTTTTTTTTTTTAAAGATTTTATTTATTTATTTGACAGAGAGAGAGAGAGAACAGGTAGGCAGAGAGGCAGGCAGAGGGAGATGGAGAGGCAGGCTCCCCGCCGAGCAGGGAGCCCAATGCGGGGCTCGATCCCAGGGACCCTGGGATCATGACCTGAGCCGAAGGCAGCCACTTAACCGACTGAGCCAGCCAGGCGCCCCTACCTGAATGTCTCAACAAACATACAAGGCAAGAAATTACTATTCTCATCCTTCACAGTTAAGGATTCAAGATGCTAAAAGAGGTTAAGTGACTTGGCCAGGGTTACACACTTAATACAAGATAAAGCAAGGATATGAACCTAGGTTCCTGATTATAAACCTGATGTTCTACTATTATGTACTGAACTGTGCTCCCCCCTACCAACTATGTATTAAAGCCCTAACTTCCATAACGACTACATTTGGATATAGGGCCTTTAAGGAGGTAATTAAGGTTAAATGGGTTCATAAGAGTGGGGTTCTAATCCAGTAGAACTAGTGTCCTTACAAGAAGAGGAAGAGACACCCGAGATCTGTTCCCCCAACCCCACCCCCTATGTACACACACAAAAAGGCCATGTGAGGAAACAGCAAGAAGGTAGTCATCCACACGTCAGGATGATAGGCCCCACAGGAAACCAACCCTGTTGGCACCTTGATCTTGGACTTCTAGCCTCCAGAACTGGGATAAAATGGATTTCTGTTGTTTAAGCCACCCAATCTGTGGTATTTTTTATGGCTCCCAAACAGACTAATATATACAATACACCTGGTGGTAATTTGTCAGATTGAGCTTTATCGGACTGAAAGGCAGAGGCAATGCAGATGAGAATTTGCAAATAATTATGAAGGAATTATTTAACGGTGCTGAGAAATGATCTAGAGAAAAAAGCTGGATTCCTGAAGCAAGCAGCATTTTGGCTCTGAAATATCACAATATAGCATAATAATAGCAGTGTTACAATGATGACCCAAGTTCAAGAATCAGAAGTTTTAGGTCAAAGAAAGGAGAAAGCCTACGGTAACAGGGCAGACTTGATAAATCTTTACCATACCAAAAACCAATTGGACTTCAGTAATTGGAAGCCTGTACTCAACATGGAGGGGAAGGGCACACAATTAAGGGAAAACAATGTTAGAAATACACATATACAGAGAGAAAAAGTGATAAAACAAATGGAGTAAAAGGTAAAATGAACAACTGAGGAGTGGGGTTGAAGGGTAAAAAGAGGACCTTTGTACACTTCTTAAAATTCCTATAAGCTTGAAATTATAGCAAAAACTTTTTTTTAAATATAAAAAAATCTAAAAGGAAAGAAATGCTCATACAAAACTACTATTAACTTGCTTCCTTTTATTAAAGTGACATAAAAAGCAAGTCCAGAGAAGAGGGCTGGCCTTGAAATCCTGTTTTCAAATTTACTTCTTAGCACAGTGATGTAGAAAAAATACTAAACTTCTGTGAGCCTTGGTTTCCTCACTTGCACAATGGGGATATTACCTTCTAAGGTAAAGAGAAGATGAAAGCGTACTCCCACTGTCTAGCCCTTATATAGCTCACACCTGATATTTGTGTAATGAAGAAATGGCTATAAATAGCTCTAAAGGTTCAAAAAAAGATCTCTTCTGACTAAAGTGATGAGGTATAGCTCCATAGAGAAGATGGTGTTTCAGCTAGGTTGTGAAGAATAGAAACTATTTCAACAGTTGAAGTTAAAAGAGAAACACCCACAAAACAGAAGAGTACAAATTAAAGGACAGACGTTAGAAAGTACAACTGATGAAGATTAGCACTAAGTTGTATTCGATCACAGCAACTGCTCTTTAAAAGTACACAGACATGAGAAATGCCAGCACCTGTTTTCTCTTTCTTTTTTGGTTAAATTGTGGTATCTGAGAACTCACAAATTACTCCAACGCTCAAACTAGTAATTTCTATCATCCATATAGTGCATCTGTGCCTTTGAAATATTCTTCCCTTTTAAATTACAAAAATGGCTCACATTAAAAACAAACAATACAGAAGGGTATAAAAAGATAAATGAAAATGTACCCCTGCCTAAAGGTAACCATCAAGTTCTCCGCATATCCTTTCAAAAACTGGTTATACAAGTATACACATATCCTTCTGGTTTTTATTGTACACCGATGGGAAATTATAAACACAATTCTGCACTTTTGCTTTAACTCTGGACAACCTTCCATACAATGCCTATAGAGTTAAATTATTTTTAATATAGTAATTTTTTTTTAAGATTTTATTTATTTATTTGACAGAGACACAGCAAGAGAGGGAACATAAGCAGTGGGAGAGGGAGAAGCAGGCTTCCCGCTGAGCGGGGAGCCCGATGCAGGGCTCGATCCCAGGACCCTGGGATCATGACCTGAGCCAAAGGCAGATGCTTAATGACTGAGCCACCCAGGTGCCCTAATATAGTAATTTTTATACCATAAGGACCAGACCCTAAACATCACTGACAATTAAGCTTGTCTCCAATTTTCTATCACAAACAATGCTGTAACCAATATTCTCCTTCATGTATTTGCATATATTCTGCAATTATATCCAATAATGAATTCTAAACAGTGGAATGTAAAGATCTAAAGCATGTGCACTTAAAATTTTGATAGTTCAAAGAACCCCCTAAAATATTGCACCAATGTACACCAGTGAATATGAGTGCATCAGTTCCCACCACTATCACTGTTAACTCAAGACTGACTCAAACTTTTCCATATTTGACAATATCATATGTGAAAAAATGCTTCTCATGAAAACTATTTTCATAATACTAAGATGTTATATATGCTTTATTTTCACTTTCACTCCTAAGTTTTTCAGAAGCTTCATGACATGATGACATCATCACTCTGACGCCTAATGGAATGTGTGTTGTGTATTTCTGTGTTTTAAAATTTTGTTTTAATTTCTAATACAGTAAATATTAACTGATACAAAACAGCAACATAAACAAAAGTTCTTTGGGGGTCCTCAATAAGTTAAGAGTATAAAGAAGTTCCCAGGCCAAAAAATTTAAGAACACTTAATCCAATCTTTTTTTTTTTTAAAGATTTATTTATTTATTTGTCAGAGAGAGAGAGCACAAGCAGGAGGAGCAGCAGGCAGAGGGAGAGCAGGTTCCTCGCCAAGCAAGGAGCCCAATGCGGGACTCGATCCCAGAACCCTGGGATCATCACCTGAGATGAAAGCAGACACTTTAACTGACTGAACCACCCAGGCGTTCCCAATCTTTTCTGTCTTAAGAAAAAAACAGTCACTGGATATTCAGATAACATTTTTTTTTTAAAGATTTTATTTATTTATTTGAGAGAGAGAGAGAGAGAGAGAAACAGCATGAGAGGGGATAGGGTCAGAGGGAGAAGCAGGCTCCTTACTGAGCCGGGAGCCCGATGTGGGACTCAATCCCAGGACTCTGGGATCATGACCTGAGCCGAAGGCAGTCGCTTAACCGACTGAGCCACCCAGGCGCCCTTCAGATAACATTCTAATCATAGATTAAGGAACTCAACATCTTTAAAAATACTGTCTTTTGGTCAAGAATTAAATATGTATTTACATTGATCTTTTTTGTTGCAATGATAAATGTGAAATTCCCTTCCATTATATTCTAATTGGCTACTGTCTATATATGAAAAAATTACTCATTACTATACATATATTAACTTTTTAAGACAGCCAATGAATTAAATCAGCTACTGAATTCTGTTTCTGATACTTTCAGTTGACACTCTCGATACTTAACATCGCTAAAAAATTTTAACTTTTGCCTCCTCCATTCTAAAGTCTGTATTTCATTTCACTTCCTATTTTAAAATATTTAACTAGTACTTCCAGGACAAAGTTACAATGTTAATTAAGCAACAAAGGTTAGAGCAGGCATTTTTATCTCATTTCCAGTTTTGATCTATGTCTACTATTTTGTTATTAAACATGATACTAGGGTATTTTTTTATTTTATTTTATATTTTATTTTACTTTATTTTTTTTATTCTTATGTTAATCCCCATACATTACATCATTAGTTTTAGATGAAGTGTTCCATGATTCATTGTTTGTGCATAACACCCAGTGCTCCATGCAGAATGTGCCCTCCTCAATACCCACCACCAGGCTAACCCATCCTCCCACCCCCCTCCCCTCTAGAACCCTGTTTGTTTTTCAGAGTCCATCGTCTCTCATGGTTCATTTACCCCTCCAATTTCCCCCGCTTCATTCTTCCCCTCCCGCTACCTTCTTCTTCTTTTTTTTTTCTTCACATATATTGCATTATTTGTTTCAGAGGTACAGATCTGAGATGGGTATTTTTTTTAAAGCCAGGTTTACTGAGGTATTATTTATAACTTACATACAGTAAAACTTAACATTTAAGTAAATACCACCACAAACAGAGAACATTTTTACTATGAAAAGTTCTGTCAGGTCTCTTTCTAGTAAATCCACTCCCACCCCAACCCCCGGTACTCAATGATTTATTTTCTGCCCCTACAGTTTTGCATTTTCCAGAATGCAAAATAAATGGAATCATCCAGTATGTAGCCTTTTGAGTGTGGCTTCTTTCAGTCAGTATTAACTAATTTGAGATTCATAAGTGTTGTTTTATCTTTCAGTAATTCATTCCTTTTATTGCTGAATTGTATTCCAATGTATTCCACACGTTATTCACCACTTGATAGACATTTGGGTTGGTGCAATTTTTGGTGATTATAAATAAGCCACTAGAAACACTCATATACGGTTTTTGTGTGAACGAATATTTTCATTTTTCTTGGGTAAACACCTAGGAGGACACTGCTGGGTCATACAGTAAGAATATGTTTACCTTTCTAAGACTGTCAAACTGTTTTTCAAAGTGGCTGTACCATCATGCATTCCCAGCAGCAATCTATGAGCTCCAGTTGTGTTGCAGTATTGTTTTGAGATACTTATTTAAAAAATGACATCTAAGTACTAGCCATCCATACTTATTTTACTAGTTTTTAAAACCTGAAATGTGTGTTGAATTTTATCAAATGACTTTTTGGTGGTTATTAAAATGGTCAAGTTTATCTACTTTGACCTATTAAATATGGTGAGATATTAACAGATTTCTTAATATTGAATGATTGATTCTTGGAATAAACACACTTGGTCACAGTGTATCATTCTTTTAAACTCTCTGTTAATATTTTCTTAAAAATTTCTACACCACAAATCAAAATCACAATGAGATATTACCTAACACCTGTCAAAATAGTATCAAAAAGACAAGAAATAAGAAGTGTTGGAGAGGACGTGGAGAAAAAGGACCCTCATGCACTGTTAGTGAAAATTCAAACTGGTGCAGCCACTAAAGAAAACTGTATGGAGGTTCCTCAAAAATTAAAAATAGAATCACCAAATGATCCAGTAATTCCACTACTGGGTATTTACCCAAAGAAAATGGAAACACTCATTCGAAAAGATGTATGTACCCCTATGTTTACTGCAGCACTGTTTACAATAGCCAAGATATGGAAGAAACCTGAATGTCCATAGATAGATGAATGAATAAAAAAGACATGGTGTATATATGTACAATGGAATATTCTGCCACCAAAAAAAAAAAAAAAAAAAGAATCTCGCCACTTTGCGACAACACGGATGGACCCAGAGGGTATTACACTAAGTGAAGTTAACTCAGAGAAAAACAAATACCCTATGATCTCACTTATATGTGGAATCTAAAAAACAAAGCAAACAAACAAAACAAAAAGCAAAACCAACCCATGAATATAAAGAACAAACTGGTGGTTTGCCAGAGGGGAGGGAAGTGGGGGGAGATGGGCAAAAGAAGTGAAGGGGAGTGGGAGATACAGGCTTTCAGTTATGAAATGAATAAATCACAGGGCTGAAAGGTACAGCATCTTCTACAGAATACAGTCAATGGTACTATAACAATGTTGTAAGGTGACCTACAGTAGCTATACTTGTTGTGAGCACTGCACAGGTATAAAATTATAGAATCACTACCTTGTATACCTGAAACTAATGTAACATTGTGTCAACTATACTTCAATTAAAAAAAAAAAAAACCCATCAAAGAAAAATTTCTACACCAGTATCCATAAATGAGATTGATTATTTAATATAAAATCCTCCTCCCCGCCTTTTTGTGGGGGACAGGGTATCTGTCACATTGAGAACATTTTGAAAAAACACATGGGTATGATTCCAATTATATGACATTCTACAAAAGGCAAAACTATGTAAACAGTTAAAAGATCAGTGGTTGCCAGGGGTTTATGGGGTGGGAGGGATGAAGAGCAGAGAAGATTTTTAGGGCATTTAGAAACTATTCTGTATGATACTATAATGGTGGATACTGTCACAATACATTTGTCAAAACCTATAGATGTACAATGTGAAAAATGAATGTAAACTTAATGTAAACTATGGACTCTAGATGTACCAATGTTGGTTCCATTACAACAAATGTACCAATCTGATGCAAATGTTGATGGTGGGGAAGGTAGTGGGGTACGTGGGAACTCTACTTCCCATTCAATTTTGTTATGAACCTAAAAGTGCTCTAAAATACAGAGTCTATATCAAAAAAATCTTAAATATTTATTCACTTATATTGATAACTGAGATTGGTTGGTTCCCCCTCTTTGTGGGTTAAAGAGGGGATTTTATCTGTCACATGGGAGAGCTTTTTAAAAAACAGATACCTCAGCTGTCCTTCCAAAGAATTTGATTAATAAGTCTGAGGCACATACTAGGTCTCTGGTGTTTTGTTTTTTTCTTTCAAAGATTCCCAAGCAAATTCTGAGATACATCTGCAATTGAAAAACACTATAATGGAGCAAAAGCTTTACTGGAAAATAATGCAAAATACAGCTAAATGTAGGCTTAAGTTAGATTGAAAGGAACTTTGATAACAAAGAAATGAAACAAAATCTACAGAGGATTATAAGAGGAATAACAAAGTAATAGTATGAAAAATTTTGCTTATCCTAATCAAATATTTTTAGGATATTATCACCTAGACAATTAATTAAAAAATCTAAGTTGCTGTCAATAATTTTTCAAAGTACCCTCGCAGGAACCAGAAGCCTTTAAAATTAAAGCCATTATGCCTAATTTTCCATGTTTTCTGAGGAAATAAAGCCAAGAAAGCAATAAAATTGAAAACCAGATGCAAAACTGGTGGTAAAATACAAATGCACTCTACTCTTCCAAAATGAAATCTTCCACTTCCTCCTTCATGTCCATTTAGTTAATTATCAAATTTTCCTTATTACTCTATCCAAAGTGTTTGATTTTATCTGCTCCTGTCTATTCTCACTGCCACCAGTCTAGTCCAGATACTTGTCATCCTATATCCACATAACTGCAAGAACTCTAACCCACCCTTCCTTAACCTCTGGCTCTCTGCTCTTCAAGGCATCCTTCACACAGCTCTCAGATTAATCTCAACACCTTTTTCATTATATTACTTTGATGCCTAAAGATCTAGAATTAATCTTTAGCACATCGTAAATCAAATTTGAAATTCTTTGTCCTACAAGAAAACTTGGCATTGATTGAGTCAATAAATACTCTCTCCATTCTACATCAATCTATACCCAACACACTGAATGTAGATCTTTTTATATTTTATTATATTCAAGATGGTATACTTAGTGTGCTGAGTCAATCCACCTAGTCAGTAAATCCCAAACACACACTAAAAATTCTGAATATTTAACATTCAACATATTCTTTGTGAAATACCATAAAACACTAATATAGTTAATTAATTTATTTAATCATATAAATTAAACATAATTTTATTAGAAAACATGACCACAAGAAAATATGACTACAAAATAAGTTATGGATTTATAAATGTAAGCATAAATGAATTTAAGTATAAAAAAGCTTTCAGTTCATTTGTGAATATTAATTATTCATTTGTTACCAACTTATAATCAAGTGGTTACAGGCCCTTTTAAAAGATTTTAATAAAAACTAGAGAAGAAAAGTAAAATTGAAAATATCCTACTCATTATTTTTCCTATAAAATAATTCAAAGAGCTCCTTTATTTAAGTGACATTCTAGTGGGGGCAAAGTATGAAAAACCACTGCCCTAAGTCTCTCCTATGAGAAGTCAATGCTGCAGACGTGATTTATGGTCTCATCTCTGGTTACCTCTTATAGCTCTAACCCTATTAATCTAATAGAAATACCTACTTTCTTTCATGTCCCAGCTTCAAACTTTCTTCCATTAGGAAGTTGATTATAACCTTTGACCCTGAATTCTGATCTCACCTTCCAGTATCTATGGGTTCCCAACTTGCAATGTTCCCCCAAAGTCCTTCTCAATAGCCAAACATTTAAAGGAAAATATTTACTAAGGATTTAAGAAACCCATACCCTAGGATTCAGTAATTCCACTTTTGGAATATACCCAAAGGAAATAAAATTAGCAGTATGTATAAGACTGTTCACTGCAGTGTGATTGTTACAGTGAAAAACTGTAAACCTAAAAATTCCAAAATGAGGGCTTGGTTATGGAAATAACATACTGAGAAATGAGAAATATAATACTAACATATGAAAAATCCGGATGTTGGGAAGAAAAACCCAACTTATATTATTCTCTATACCTTTAAAATTACTTCATAACTTAAAGTGGTATACAAAAATTTTAAGAGCAAGTTAATATTATTTTTCTGTATCTTCCAAATTTTCTAGAGTAAGCAATATACTATTTATACAATAAGAAAAACTTTCAAAAAGTAGAGCTGAAAGCATATATTTACTACAGTGAAGTGTCCCAGCCTACCTAAAACACTGACAACACTGCATTCTTTACTTTTGGCTAGAATTTTATGAACTCAATGTTCTGCTATTTCAAAGTTCTGACTGAATACTCCAGGTCTTTAAGAAAAACTACCTCTTCCCTTATATGTCGTTGGATTATTTTTATTCTTAATTTTTATTTTTTCTTTAAAGATTTATTTATTTAAGAGAGGGGCACCTGGATGGCTCAGTAGATTAAGCGTCTGCCTTTGACTCAGGTCACGATCCCAGGTCCTGGGATCTGGCCATGTCAAGTTCCCTGCTCAGGGGTGAGTCTGCTTCTCCCTCTCCCTCTGCTTCGCCCCCCTCCCCCTGCTCATGCTGTCTCTCTCTCTCAAATAAATAAAATCTTTAAAAAGAGAGAGAGCCCATGAGCGCATGCCCATGGTGGGTAGGGGAAGGTAGGGGACAGAGGGAGAGGGAGAGAATCCAGGATGGAACAGACTCCTTGCTGAGTGCAGAGCCCGAGGCGGGGCTCAATCCCACGCCCCTGAGATCATGACCTGAGCCAAAATCAAGAGTCTCCACTCACTGACTGAGCCGCCCAGAAGCCCCTTGGATTTTTTTTTTTTTTAAATAAATCTTTCCCCAAAATGGTGTAAAGAGTTCCTTCATGTTAAAAAAGAAAAACCACAAACTTACCTTAATCCAATTCATATTCATTACTGAAATTAATAAGTTCTGTAATATATCTATCACATGTGAACTTATGAGGGTTTTCACATTTCAAATTAAGAAGCAGCACAATCAGGATGTACCTTTCTTCCCAAAATTTATTAACAACTCAAAAGCTCAGAAATTTTAATTTTTTAAGATTTTATTTTTAAGTTATCTCTGCACCCAACATGGGACCTGAACCCACAACCCTGAGATCAAAAGCTGCACACTCCACCAACCAAGCCAGCCAGGCCCCCCTCAGAAATTTTAATTTTAATCTTCAATACTAATCACAGGACTGAGCATACAGCAGTCCCTCAAATGCTATGAAAAGAATGAATAGACCAGAAAATAGTTTATGAACTAATGTAATATTGTGTTTCAACTATACTCAAAATTTTTTTTAAAAGTCTGTATAAAGAAATAAAACGGTAAATTTGGTAGATTGATCAACACTAAAATTTTAACTTTTTTTCAAAGGAATGACCCACAGGATAGAAAGGAGCAAATCACATATGATAAGATGTCAAAACCTTGTTAGAAACTATAAAACAGGTGGTCAAGCGATATTATACTAGCAAAGTGGAGAACTCTAAAGCCTAAGCACCTGCAAAGAAGCTGATTCACACTGCCCAGAAGCATCTCTGAAGATTGAGGGAGCAACACTAGAAGGTTAGCTGAAAGTCTACAAAACAGTCATCATAGCCAGATTTCCTCCCCCACTGTTCAGAAGCAGGCAACCATCCCTTCCCCAACCCTACAGTTGTGGAAAAGATTACTTTGAAGAAACCAAACTAAAGAGACTCCAAAATGGAGGTCTCCAGTACAGGTAAGGGGGTAGTAATATGCCAAACAGAAAATAGGATTACAAGAACACAATGAACAGTGAGAACCCCAGCTCCTTTTCTAAGATAGGTACTCAAAACACAGCAGCCAGGTGTACATAACCTCCCCACAAGAGACTGGAGGCTCTCTTTCTCAAGGAAACTGACCAGCCCAAGAGAAAAGACCTATGAGTGTCCCCTCCTCCCATAAATGGCCACCTTTAACAAGCCACACCTACTGAATTTTCAGTTCAGTTTTTGGCACTTCACTCTTAAATATGAATGGACAGCCATATAAGATTATAGCTGGGGAAAGCCGCTACAGAGAAAAGACAACAATAGAAACAAAAAAAGGAACTTGGAAGAAACAGAGCAAAGTGGGGGGAAAAAAGAAAACTTAAGAAAAAAAACCACCATGAAATCTTCAAAAGGATTATAGTGTCTACGAAACAATATAAAGATACTATAACAGAGAATGAGCTCTAAGAAACTTAAAGTGTGGATAGAAATTAGAACTCAATAGGAAGGTTGGAAGATAACACTTAGGAAATTTCTTAGAAAGCAGAACCAAAAAGACTGATGGAAAGTAAGAGGGAGGAAAAAAAAGAAAAAAGAACAACCTACGAGGGGTGCCTGGGTGGCTCAGTCAGTTAAGCGTCTGCCTTCGGCTCAGGTCATGATCCCAGGGTCTAGGATTGAGCCCTGCGGGCTCTCTGCTCAGTGGGGAGTCTGCTTCTCCCTCTCTCTCTTCCTGCCACTCCCCCTGCTTGTACTTTCTCTCCCTGTCAAAGAAATAAAATCTTAAAAAAAATAAAAATAAAAATAAAAGAACAACACATGAGTTCCAATACCCAAATAATACAAATTCCAACAGAGAACAAAAAAATTGATGAAGAGATTATCAAAGAAACAAGGCATCAAATTTAGAATATCCGTTCAATGAAAGACACTGCAGACAAAATTAACAGAAAGATGACAGGCTTGGAGGAGATATTTTCCAACCTAAAATCAACAGACCATTCAAATCTAACCTCCACAAGGAACTTCTGCAAACCAAAAAAAAAAAGACAGCAACCCAAAGCAAAGAGAAACTAAGGGCAAAACAGAAAATTTTCAAAAGGGAAAACCTGAATGGATCCAAGAGATGCTCAAACTCATTAATAATCAGAGAATGTAAACTGAAACAATGAGATACCTACTTTATATCCATCAGACTGGCAAATACTAGAAAGTTGAATAAAACCAAGTACTGAGGGGCGCCTGGGTGGCTCAGTCGGTTGAGCGTCTGCCTTCGGCTGAGGTCATGATCCCAGGGTCCTGGGATGGAGCCCCACATCGGGCTCCCTGCTCCGCGGGAAGCCTGCTTCTCCCTCTCCCACTCCCACTGCTTGTGCACCCTCTCTCGCTGTGTCTCTGTCAAATGAATACATAAAATCTTAAAAACAAAACAAAACAAAAAAAAACAAGTACAGACAAAGATGTGGGCAAACAACCCTCTTGTAGTTCTAGTAAGCACATAAACTAGTGCTCCTATTCTATGACCCAGGAATCCCACTCCTAGGTATATATCCCAGAGAACTTCTCACACAGGTCCATAATAATATACAAGTAAGAGTATATTTACCACAGTGTATTTCTGATGCAAGAAAGGTGGGAAATAAAAATAAAATGTGGTAGATGCATATTATGGAATTATATTATACACAACTATATGTATACACAACAAAACAGAAAGGTCTCCAAAACAATGCTGAGTAAAAAAAGTAAGAAACAGGACAAGGTCTGTAACATAATACATAAACTAAATACATACACATACACACACACGCACCATGACATATTTCACAATGATTCATATATAATCAAGAAATATATAAATCACAATGCAGTGGATACCTGCAGAAAAGGGTAATGGGGAAGTAGGGCTTAGAAATGAAAGGAAAATTTAAAGAACCCTGTACAGTCTGATGATAGTACATCAATAACAGAGAAGCATAATTAACTTTAAAATTCTTTCTACCTGAAGTCCAAAAAATAATAAAAAATGTTTTTCCAGAACTAAAGGACATAAATTTCCAGTTTGTAAGCATCCATGGAGTGGCCTTAAATTAAAACCAAAAAAAAAAAACCTATCTAGGCATATTATTATGAAATTTCAGGGGTTAAAAATAATATCCAAAAAGAAAGATGGCAAGGTCACAAAGAATCAGAATGGTTTTGGACTTCAACAGCAACAACGGAATGCAAGAAAACAAGCTATGACTTCCAAACTTTTTTTTTTTTTAAAGATTTTATTTATTTATTTGAGACAGAGAGAATGAGAGACAGAGAGCATGAGAGGGAGGAGGGTCAGAGGGAGAAGCAGGCTCCCTGCCGAGCAGGGAGCCCAATGCGGGACTCGATCCAGGGACTCCAGGATCATGACCTGAGCCGAAGGCAGTCGCCCAACCAACTGAGCCACCCAGGCGCCCATGACTTCCAAACTTTTTAAGCCTACAATTTTATACCCAGCCAAATTATTGATGAAATGTTAAGATAGAATAGAGATTCATTTCAGTCATGCATTCAGAAAGTTTTTATACTTCCCAGGTATCCTTTCTCAGGAGGCTAAGAAAATATGGGAAACAGGAGACCCAATATAGGAGAGATGCCAAGAGAATTTCAAGAGTGATGTAAAGAGAACTTCCAGGATAACTGGTGGCAAGTAGGCCTAGAAAGTTACCAGTCCAGACTGCATTAAAAGGAGGGAGAGTTCTAGGACAGCTATCTCAGGAAATGAAGGGAGGGGGAAAAAAGTATTTACTCCTGGAAAAACACAAACTGGTTAACAGAAGAGATGACATCATAATACACTACGTGGTTCAGCTGTGAATATTTACATAACTATAATACTGTAAACACTCTGAATATTGACTTAATAAAAAACTATGTCAATTATACTGGGAGGATGGGAGAGGCAGTGTGTATACATGGAGGAAAGTCAATAGATAATGCCTGAATTGCTATCTCAAGAAGAAGCAAATTATTAATTAATATGAGAACAAACGGCTAAAAAAAAGGGGGGTAGGGGCACCTGGGTGGCTCAATCGGTTAAGCATCTGACTCTTGATCTCAGCTTAGGTCTTGATCTCAGGGTCATAAGTTCAAGCCCGGCGTAGGGCTCCACACTGGGCATGGAGCCTACTTCAAATAAAAAAAGGTGGGGGTAGGCTCTAAAAGTGCAGGGGCTGAGACAGGGGACAGTTGTTTTTCATACAGTATTCTAATTAAAAAATTGTATTTTTTTAATGGCAATAAAGCAAGGAACTCTAACAGCCTTTCTTCAACTTTTAGTAAATTAGATCTTCACAGTATCATTTAATGATACTAAAAGAACTACATCTAGTTTGTTCTGCTTGGGAGACTGAACTGCAAACCAAGACAAAATCAAGCTTCAATGGTTGATGTGAACATAGTACAAATAGCCCTGTTTGAATTCCAGCTCCATCACGTACCATGTGAAGTAGGGCAAGTTACCTAACCACCCTGTACATGTAACCACCTCCTCAAAGTGGTTTTGCAAGGATAATTAAGAGAAAATACTTATGGTAATGCTTGATCCATCAATAGATGTCAGTCCCTCCTGCTTGTCTTTCTGTTCCCTAGCTACAAGCCCCCATTCTGGCCCCAAGCTGCCTTGTTGGTCAGAATACAGAGACTCATGGACAACTCAGCACATATCCCTCCTCATGCTGGAAAATCAATCACGATGAGTAAGCAGACTTATCTTTGTATATGAAGAGCAGCATTATTCTTGTTATGTGAAGAAGATTATCCCTATTATCCACATTCTGGATTATTGCCTGCTTTCAAGAACTGTCCTAATTAATCTACTACACTAGGTCAGAAACATTTTATCACTTCAATCTGTGTTTTGTGGGGTTGCAACATCTTAAAAAAAAAAAAAAACAAACAGAACTGCACGTTCCATCAGTCTTCATCCCTGCTCTTTCACTGCAGGGCCTCAAAATTTTCTAATGCAGGCCCTATCTGGCCCCCCATTGGCCTGGGGCCACCTCCTGCTTACTGCAGCAAGAACAGAGTGAAATCAGCCCCAATCAGCTAATTGAATTGTTTACTATTTCCAACGTTTTCTTCCATTATTACAGCTGAATTCATAATACCTGCAGAGTACAGCGATCTTAAAACAAAGACTCAGTAACAGGGAATTACCTTTATCACTAGGTCAGTCACTTTTACTTGCATGGCCCAAAGTCTTAATTGATTTTATACAAAGTATTCATACATACTTCTAAAAACAATCTGACAGACTTCACACAAACATCATAATTCAAGACAATCATTAATTTAACAAACACTGTGTGAAAACAATGGAGCCAAAAACAAGATATAATCCTTAATCTCAAATGAAAGGGAAAAGGTAGAAACTGAATTGAGAGCAACAGGTAACAAAGAATAGTCTAGGAAAAAACTGAGAGGAATTCCAAACTATCTGATATAGTTTATAACATAGCTGAGGCTGAAGAAAATTACAAAAATTAGAAACGGCTCTGAACCTCCTGACAGCCAAAGTGTAAAGAGCAACAGGATGGCTTAAAAACACAAATGATCTAATAAAAGTAGTCATTTGTTTAAAATAAAAAAAGGTCTATCAATTTGTCTTAAAAAGAATTTGTCTCTAAAGTATCTACTTTATAAGGACCAATAAATAAATTAGAAAGTGTCTTGGATGGCAATGAAGATTTTTTTCATGTTGTCTTTTATTAGGCACCAATCCTAGATAAAAGTCAATGTCCATAATATTAAATCGTAGGTCTGTGAAGAGGACCTAAAGTAACAAAATGCAAGTATACTAACTTCAGGTGAGGTTTTTACTCCTATAGTTTATTCTAGGTTTTTATATGTTTTGTTTCTCTACTAGACTGTAAATTCCTTAAGGCTCATGTCTGATTCCATTTGAACTTCCTTTGCTGTTTACTAGAGTACATTACAGTTTCTGCTCAATTATAATGCCTGATAAAACGCCATGCAGTTAATATTTGTATTCATTATGTTAGTCTTCCCCTCCAGACTATCATTTCCATGACATAGTAAACAGTGTTTTGGCCATGTCTGAGTGTCACTAGTCTCAGAGCACACAATAAGTATTCACTGAATGAACATTAAATTTAACAAAAAACACAACAAAGAAGTATGAAAGAAGAGGAGAAATGATTCTTTTTGTTTTTTGAGAAGTAATTCTTAAAATGGCAGTGATCCTGGGTTCTGAGGCTGGTTCCAACAAAAACTGGATAACCTTAGGTAAGTCATTTAACTTCCCTGGCCTTCAAAGTTTCATTGGTAGAATCGAAAAATTAACATCTACTTCAAAGTTACTGTGAGGATTAGGTGTTTTACTATACCTAAGGTATTCAGTACAATACCTGGAAAGGAGCTCAAATGTTCATTCCTTTCTCTCAAGTCCTCCATCTTACAATCAGGTATACACAGTGCCCCCCAAGAATAAATGATTTCAGTAAAAATACAATAGACTTCATTATCATTTTCCTTTGAAAAGTTAAAATTTCATCTCCTCAATTTTTAAGGGGAAATAACTTCTGGATCCGTTTCAAAATATTACAAACACAAGAACAAGTTAACGTCAAGAATGAGCCTTGAAGCAACAAGAAAGAGGAAAATCACTTACTCATCTACTGCTGAGAAACAGGGGTTTTGAAGGAACTGTTTCTTAAAGAAAAAAAGGACTGAAAAAGTTAGGAATATTATCTATTAGCATGTTTTAGAAAGAGAACTTCAAAATCGTTTATTCTGAATTTAAAACTTAAAAAACCAATGATTTGGAATCTTTCCCTTAAAAGTGGCACATTAAATACTTTCCTTCCAACCTAAAACATTCCTTCAAAACGACTTCCCTGACTCCAGTCATCCTTGGGTTTTCTCCTCCCATTTTGCGCTTCATCTAATACTTCGCTGTTCCCCTCGCATCACCACTTACACTATGTGCAGACGAAGTTCTGTCATTCCTATAATTACCACACCCCGGTCAGCCGCTTCAGGCCCATGTTGTTATGACATCTGTAAACTGCAGTCGTCCGTCTCCACCCCCGCCCCCCTCCCTCCCAACCACCGGCTCCGGCTCGGGCTCTAACTTGTGAATTTCCGAGACGGTCCCTTCCAACCTCGGTCAGGATTTCTACCCGCGCCCCCTGCT
Source organism: Mirounga leonina (assembly GCF_011800145.1). Taxonomy (NCBI): domain Eukaryota; kingdom Metazoa; phylum Chordata; class Mammalia; order Carnivora; family Phocidae; genus Mirounga; species Mirounga leonina. The sequence goes on along the minus strand of NW_023270268.1, from coordinate 89,184,683 downwards.
CCCTCCTGCCTCAGCCCCAGCACTCGGCGCTGCCCACCCCCGCCCCCCGCCGCCCGCTCGCGCCGGGCCGCGGCGCACGCTCAGCGCTCGCCTCCTCTCCGCCCCGCTGCCTCGGCGCCCCGCAGTCCCCGGCGCCGCTTCCAGCCCCGCCGCCGCCCCGCCCTGCCTCGCCTCGCCACGACCGGCGTTCCCCTTGGCGATCACACCAGCGCTCCCCACCCCCACCCTCCCCTCCGCCGGCCGCGCGGCCGTTAGGACAGCCGGGCCCGTGACGCACGGACGCGCCGCTAGCGCCCGGGCCCAGGGACCAGAGCTCGAGCCCGGCCGGCGCCCGCCCTCGCCCCGGGGCCTCTCCCGGGTCCCGCCGAGGGCTGCCGGATCCGCCAGCGGGAGGGGGAGGGGCCGGAGCCACGGGGCCCCGCACTCACCAGGCTCAAGGCAACCGATCCCGGTGCCGATGCTGGGGTGGGCCGCTCGCTCGCTTGCCGGCCCGCCGTACCTCTCCCGCGCACAAGCTGCAACAGCCGGCCAGCGCCGGTGCTCACCAGGCCTCGCTCTCCGCCGCCGCGCACCCAGCAGCGAGACCCAGCTCAGCGGGCGTTCGCAGGGCGCCTGCGCGCGGGGGCTGGCCCGCACGCCTGCGCGCTTCCTTCTGATGCCCTAATGCAGAGGCTGCCGGGAGATGTAGTTTTCTACCCTTCTTTCACTGGGAAGTCCTAGTGGCTAGGGAGAACCAGTGAAGGAACAGTCGAGGATCGGGAAGGTCTGGCTGAGGAGGAGATTCGCAGTCAATGGCAAAAGTTGGAGAATCGTGGTGGAGTGACCGTGAGACGGTACTTAGGTTGAATTGCAAAGTTGTGTCTACAAATCTGTCTTCACAGCGCTTCCTAGGTGGATTGATCCTCACCTCCCCTGTCTATAACTAGCCTCTAACACAGTTTGTACCTAATACACGTTTCCTGAATGAACGATGGAATGAGTGAAGGCTGAGGGAGTATTGCAAAAGTGTTAAAAGTCAGTGCTCGTGTCTAAAGCATCGCAGGCAGCACGTGTGAAGAGGCTTCTGGGTATTTTGTTGTTGTTCTTTCCCTTCCCCTTTGCCCGATAATGTATGAAAAGTATCAAAAATAATTAAGAAATTAAATAAAACATAAATAGTTGCTTCACTCCCAAGTGCTCGCAAACGAAAGTTTGGGCAAATAATTGTTACTGTTAAAACTGATGGCATTCCTTTTGAAGAGTGCTTTCAAAAGAAGAAGGACTGAAGCCAGCCAAGCAGAGGTCACAGAATAGAAAGTCTTACACGTGACATGGTTTATCAAATTGATTTAAAACACTGGCAGAGAAGCAACATGAAAGAAATCTGGTAGCTTAATTCGTTAAGTGTGGGAGGGAGGTCCATACACTACCTGAATCCTAGGCTATGAAATGTTCATTTGTCCTCGATCTCTTCCTGCCGCATCAGCATTCTCCACTGGTGAATGGTGTGCTTTTTAGGATGAATTGAGTGTGAGCAAGGGGACTGGGGGAAGGGAAGGTGTTCTAAGGGAGAGACTTAGGGGCAAGTATACCTGACCTCAGCTAAACTGATGAGAGATCACTTTATTCCAATCAGGAACTGAATGATCTTAATTCAGAGCTGGACTTTAGTCTTTGTGAAAACTAGGTTCTTTCCAGTTCACCCTTACTCGTAGCTAGGGCCCTTCTTCCTTGGCCCAGCCTCTCTTTCTGGGCCCAGCTTCCTCAGCCCCATGAGAAAGCCAAAAGCTCTACTCAGTTTTTCAGCCACTGCTTTCAGAGTTAGCAATCACCTCAGGTGGAAAAGGGATGGCAAACATCAGGCTTATCTCTTATGGCTTCCATTTTCTTCCAGATCTGGGACCCACAAATTCTTACTGCCTTGGTGGCTCCTCCATGCCTTAGTGTTTTTATATTTTGTCCAGTTATTTGCAGTGCTGGAGAATTTGTTCGACAACAGGCCATTGCTGAAGCAAAATTCTTATATATATATATGTTACTTTTTAAAAAAAAATGTTAACAGGGGTGCCTGGGTGGCTCAGTCGGTAAGGGTCTGCCTTTGGCTCGGGTCATGATCTCAGGGTCCTGGGATGGAGCCCAGCATTGGGCTCCCTGCTCGGCGGGAAGCCTGCTTCTCCCTCTCCCACTCCCCCTGCTTGTGTTCCCTCTCTCGCTGTCTCTCTCTCTGTCAAATAAATAAATAAATAATCTTAAAAAAAAAAGTTATCATACCACACATGTTTTATTAGTGAGTATCTCTCTGACTTTATCTTTTTGTAGTTTGAGAAATTTTAAAATTGTAGAACAATAGTTTTGCTATTACAAACAATACTGCTATGAACATTTTTGGACACATTTTTGTGTGTATAAGGAAACTGCTAGATCCTAGGATACTGCATCTTTAATTTCACTAGCTGTGGTAGGCAGAATTCTAAGATGGCCCCCATGATCTTTGCCCCCTAGTGTTGCCGTATTAATCCTTACCCCTCAAATGTGAGTGGGACCTTTGACTTAATTCTAGCCAGTAGAATATGGCAAAGATAATGGGATGTCAGTCCCATGATTACATTTCATCTTAGCAGACTGGGGCTAGACATGCTCCTACCGGGCTTGAAGAAGTGAGCTGTCATGCTGTGAACTAAGGAGAGGGTCATGTGGCAGGGAACTACTGATGGCTTCTAGGACCTGAGTGCCTCCAGCTGACAGCCAGTAAGAAGCCAGGCCCCTCAGTCCTACAACGATGAGGAAATGAATTCTGTCAACAACCTGAGAGAGCTTGGAAGTGACTCTTCCCCAGTCAAGCCCCCAGATGAGAAGACAGCCTGACTTATACCTTGATTACAGCTTTGTGAGACCCTGAGCCAAGGAAACAGTCAAGCTGTGCCTAGACTCCTGGGGCACAGACATTGTGAGATAATATGTTTTAAGCTGCTAGGTTTCTGGTAATTTGTTACACAAAAATAGAAAACTAATATACTAAATATTGCTAGATGATTTCACAAAGTGGTTGTACCAATTTATACTCCACAAGCAATATATAAGATTCTCTTTTCCAAACATCCTTGCTAACATTTGGAAATGTCTGGCTTTTTTTTATTTTTGTCAATCTGATAGGTGTGAAAATAAATAATAATATAATTATACATATATGTTATTACTTTAATATAAAAACATGTATTTACTTGAAATTATATATTGTTATATTTCTTTTCTGTTGCATTAATGCTGTTACTTAAAACAGCAATAGGACTAGCTGAAAGTGGAAACTAGTAAAATAGGAAGACTAACTATAATTAAGCAAATAACATACCAGAGAAAAATATAACAATTTTTGAAAGAGGGGGAGGGGCAGAGTGAGAGAGAGAGAGAATCTTAAGCAGGCTCCACACCCAGTGCAGAGCTGGACATGGGGCTTGATCTCACAACCCTGAGACCATGATCTGAGCTGAAATCAGGAGTTGGGAATTTAAAATTTTTTTATTTTTTTTAAAGATTTTATTTATATAGTTGAGAGAGCGAGATTGAGAAAGAGCAAGTTGTGGGGGGAGGGGCAGAGGGAGAGAGAGAAGCAGACTCCCCACTGAGCAGGGAGCCTGACACAGGTCTCCATCTCAGGACCCTGAGATCATGACCTGAAGGCAGACACTTAACCAATTGAGCCACCCAGGCACCCCAATATTTTTATAACATAATATCTTTATGTTCTTTTCTATCCTCTGGTACAGCAATTTATTTTAACTCTTTTAACTTTTTTGCATATTTAAATTTTGTGGGATATATTATTCTATATTCTTAAGATACATAAATGTAAGAATTTTAAAGGAGAATGTAAATACAGTAGAACTAAACAGATACTACCTATATTAAATTAAAAAAATAACAATGATATGTTTCTTTCTGTTCTATGATACAATGGGAATTTTTTATTCTTTATTTCCTTTTCCATTAATACTTCTCTGAACTGCCTGGAGGCTTTAGAACTTTTTTTTTTTTTTTTTTTTACATAATAGTTAAAGTCAATACATATTCTCTCAATGAAAGTGAGCACAGAATACTTAGGATTTTATTTACTAGCACAGCACATTTCTAAATTTGTAGGGATTTGTTTCCAGCTCTCCAAAGTGTCTACCTACTTTGTATCTACAGACTTGCTTTGGTAAGCCAGATGTTTGTCAACTAAGTTCTTTGCCTCTCTAAATTAACCACGTAAGCTATCCCTATCTAAACTATTCATCATTTTAAAAACATTGTGAAGCACATTGTATGTCATCATAAGTTAAACCTCTCTTCTCCAGGGAAAATGGTTTTAAAATACAAAAGTAATTTAAACTTGTGAAATTGAAGTTAGCTTCCAAGTTAAGTTTACAGTTTTAGTAAAGAAATTCAAAAAGTTCTGCTTAACTTGGTCGCCTTTTTTTAGGGGCTTCTTTTTTTTCTTAAGATTTGTTTATTTTATTTTATTATTTTTTTTTAAAGATTTTTTTTTTTTATTTGAGAGAGAGAGAATGAGAGACAGAGAGCATGAGAGGGAGGAGGGTCAGAGGGAGAAGCAGACTCCCTGCCGAGCGGGACTCGATCCTGGGACTCCAGGACCATGACCTGAGCCGAAGGCAGTCGCTTAACCAACTGAGCCACCCAGGTGCCCCAAGATTTGTTTATTTTAAAGAGAGAGAGAGAGCATGCACAGCAGGGGGGAGGAGCAGAAGGGCAGGAAGAGAGAGTCCCAAGCTGACTCCTCTGTGCTGAGCATGGAGCCTGACACAGGGCTTCATCTCAGGACCCTGAGATGACGACCTGAGCGGAAAGCAAAAGTTGGGTGCTTAATTTACTGTGCCATCCAGGTGCCCCTTTTTAAGGACTTCTTAAAAAGTTCTGAAATAATTTATTTCCAAAAAAATTCATCTTTTTTCTTTTTATCTGTTAGAGTTTTTTACTCAATCTAACATAACATTGAATAACTCAGGTGCAGTTGGTTCATCTTTTGCTAGATTCCTCATGCCCTCTTCAAGGATTATCAGACAGTTTTAGAGAACCAGCATGTTTATTTCTGTTTCACTGTAGTCCTCTCCATTCTCATCCTCAACATATTTCCAAATTGAAGCAGGACATTCTTCTTGTCCACACTTTGAAAATATGATTTTAAGGCAGTTTTCTATGGCTAGCAACAATGATAGTCATGTTTTAACATGTTTTCTATGGCTAGCAACAATGATAGTCATCTTTTATATATATGTGTGGGGGGGTGTATATATACATATATATATGTGTGTGTGTATATATATGTATAAAATGTGGTTTTATTTATTTACTTTCTTATTTTTTAAGTAGTCTCTATACCCACCACAGGGCTTGAACTCACAACCCTGAGATTAAAGTCGTGTGCCCTACCGACCGAGCCAGCCAGGCACCCCCAATGATAATCATCTTGTAGGCACATGTTTCAGGTAGCTATCTCCTTCCATTTCTATAAAGTCAAAAGTTTAATTAAATGCTTCTGCACATTTTGAGGAAACTGAAATGACCAAACACTTCCATTATGAAAACCTCCATATCCCAAGTAAGCAAACGACACCCTTTTTTATTTTTAGCAGTGTTGTGTATAAGGTACTTCGCAGATGAGATGGTTTCATTTTCTTTGGAAGTTTAGAAACTGAATATGATTTGTCAAAATTAACATTTGCACTGAAAGCAGATACATGAGCCAAGTCTACTTTGTCTTTGGACAAGATAGAACACCCTTTGTTTTGTGTGTCTATGGTTTCATTTAAAATCTTAATAAGAGGCGCCTGGGTGGCTCGGTCGTTGAGCATCTGCCTTCGGCTCAGGTCATGGTCCCAGGGTCCTGGGATTGAGCCCCGCATCGGGCTCCCTGCTCAGCGGGAAGCCTGCTTCTCCCTCTCCCATTCCCCCTGCTTGTGTTCCCTCTCTCGCTGTCTCTATCTCTGTCAAATAAATAAAATAAAATCTTAAAAAAAAAATCTTAATAAACATTAAGAAGCCAATTTGAAACTCCCATTTTTCAGGTCAAATTGCCTTAAGAGGTAGAGGGGAGTTTTGTTTTGTTCTGTTTTGTTTTGAATCAGGAAATGTAACCTTATTCAGTTCCATAGAGCAGTCAAAGGTACCATACAGTAATGCGCACTGGTTCATGTGATAGTCCAAGATAATTCAGCAGCTGCTATTTTCAGGAGTATTGGTGTCTTTGAGAAACTAAAAAACTTTTGATTGATCCTGAAGTCCTTGTCTCTCTTATCCCAGACTTGTAAGATTCAGTCTCCATATGCACTTTCACATCCTCTTCTCCACCATAGCCAATCCCAAATTCTTCTCTGCATGTTGTGCAGTATGCTCTGTTTTTGTTATTTACCTTCCTAATCCAGTTATATTGTCTTCCATTGGTCATCAACATTGCATTAGTCGTTTAGCTTTCTTTTGCAGTGATATCTGGGTCATGCTGTTGGTGGTGTTATAACCATTCTCATCTTCATTATTTTTTTTTTTAAAGATTTTATTTATTTATTTGACACACAGAGAGAAAGCACAAGTAGGCAGAGAGGCAGGCAGAGAGAGAGAGGCAGAAGCAGGCTCTCCACTGAGCAGGGAGCCCGATGCGGGACTCGATCCCGGGACTCCAGGATCATGACCTGAGCCGAAGGCAGTCGCTTAACCAACTGAGCCACCCAGGTGCCCTCTCATCTTCATTATTGCCACTCTTATAAAATATGGTCACTACATTCACAATGTTAAAAAAAATTCAACTTGTACAAGTCACAGCAGTTAACCCATAGGCAAAGCCAAAGATGGACTGCTAATGCTTCTGATTACAATGCACTTAAACTGCACACTTAAGTCATATCCCTCAGAATGATGCAACAGTGGATGATTATTGTGAACTGTGAATCATGGGTACCGGTATCAATGGCCAGGGGAAAAACCACTGATAGTAACTATAGACGTCAAAGAATCTATGCTCTATCTGACAGTAAAAGCAGTGTGGTTGCTTTCAGCCCCCATTTTTTTGGTTGTCATATGAATGGGTTTTGTACTTTCCCCCCAATCTTCCACACCCATCGCAGACCAGGATTTTTTGTGTGTCCTGCAAGGGTTTCCCAGGATGTGGGAATTTTGGCACCAAAACCTGGAAGGTCAGGCAAATCAGGACAGTTGGCACTCTTCCCTACCTGTACTGGCAGGGGAAATAAAAAGAATCCACTTCATCTAGCCAGTATACCCATTCCCCAGCCTGATGTGAGTGCTGGCAGATAACTTTCAACTGCCCCCTTCTCTGAGGAAGTATAGGCCTAACAGGAGCCAGCTTGCTAGAAGCCTCCTACTCCTACTCTCAAGGAAGAGGGAGGCAATAACTGACATCACTTCAAAAGGCCAACTGCTGTTACAGTGTTCAACTTAGTCTAATGGTACAATCTGTGCCCTAGAGCTTTCTCTTGGAGTTATATTGAAGCTAATCTTCAGCTGAGACCGTACTCCTGCTAGCTTTCTCCCTGCCCTATGCTGCCTTTATTCCCATATTCCCGAAAGCAGTCTCCCAATAAGTCACTTGAACAAGAATCCCCATCTTAGGCCCTGTCTAGAGCTAGAACAACATCCAAATTTATTGTTTCCATGTCCTTAACCAGTTGTCTAAGACCATTCATTGAGATTGGTCCATTGTTTTCCCAGTGAGCCACAGTTTTACCTCTGTCATACATATATATACATACACTCAGAGCTCTATACTGAGAAAAGTATGTATGTAGATAGTCACATGATACTCAGAAAGTAAGATCTAGTGAGCAAAACGCAAGCATCAAATAACCAGTTTTGACTTGATATGGAAACTTGAATAAGAAATCAACTGTATTCTGTATCATGTGAATTCTGACTTTTAAGGATTTTATTTATTTATTTGTCAGAGAGAGAGACAGAGAGACAGAGAGCACACAATCAGGGGGAGCGGCTGGTAGAGGGAAAAGCAGACTCCCCGCTGAGCAAGAGCCTGATGAGGGACTCAATGCCAGGACCCTGGGATCATGACCTGAGCCGAAGGCAGACGCTTAACTGACTGAGTCACCCAGGCTGAGTTCTGACTTTTAAATGGTACAAAGCTTCTAATTGCAAATATCTGCTGCAAAATTTTACAAATGTGCCATAAAAATATTGACACCATTGGGCCGCCTGGGTGGCTCAGTCGGTTGGGCATCTGCTTTTGGCTCGGATCATGGTCCTGGGGTCCTGGGATCGAGCCCTGCGTCAGGCTCCCTACTCGGTGGGAGGCCTGCTTCTCCCTCTCCCTCTGCACCTTTGCTCCTGCTCTCTCTCTCTCTCAAATAAATCTTAAAAAAGGAAAAAAAAATTGACACCATTAAACGTGCAGTGTGAAAAGGTACATCATAAATATTGCAGGATATATGATTTTTACAGTATATAATAGTATATATTTATAGTATATAATTTTTATAATATATAAACCTGAAAGATATATTTCTCAAATATACATATTTATAAATTTATATGTATTTTATTTGTATTAAACTCATATATAGAGATATATATTTGAGATATATATGTATGTATATATATTGTCAAGTTTCTACATTGGCATAGGTCTGTTTTGGAACTTTCTATTCTATTCAGTTGGTCTGTTTGCCTATTCCTGCACCAGTAACACATCATAATTACTGTAGTTGTATAATAAGTCATGATATGTTATAGTCAAGTCACCTCTACTTTGTTTTTCTTCTTTAAAATTACCTTGGCTCTTCTTGGGCCTTTTTATTTAATATAAATTTTATAATTACTCCATCAATTTCTATGAAGAAAATCTGTTGTGGTTTTGATTGAAATTGTATTGATAAGATTTATTTTTGGAGAATAGAGATCTTTATTATATTGAGTCTTCTTTTTGATGACAACATAGTATATCTCTCCATTTATTTAGGTCTTCTTAAAGCCTTTGAATAACATTTTGTGATTTTTTTCATGAAATTTTTATACATCTTTTGTTAAACTTATTTCTAGTCACTTTATTTTTTTGATGTTGCTATTGTAATGGCAAAAAAGTCATTATATTCATTCTCATGCTTAAGAATGAAATTGACTTATGTATAACTTCTATTTACAACCTTGCAGAATGCTTCTATTCATTCTATCAATTTGTCTCCAGATTTCCTTGGATTTTCTATAGACAATCATATTTCCTGTGATTAATGACATTTTTATTTCACCACCACTAGTCATGTTTTTCATTTGTTCTTCTTTACTGTGTTGGACAGGAGTTCTAACTCATTGCAGAAGGTAAGTGGTGATAGAAAGTATCCATTGTCTCATTCCTGATTTTGTAGGGAATAGTTCTAATGTTTTACCATGAAATATAATGCTTGCTCTAAGATTTTGATATCCTTTTATGAATTGCTTATTAAGTGACTTTTCTCCATATATTGAAATGAGCATACTCTTTAATATACTTATATGGTGAGTTACACTAATAGATGTACTTAAATTATCATTGCATTTCTGAAATAAACCCAACTTGACCATGATTTATTTATTTATACAGAGCTGAATTATATTTATTAATAGTTTGATTAAGATTTGTGCTTTGTGCATCTATTTACATAAATGAATCAGTCTTTATATTTCCTATCTATACTGGTTGTCTATTTTTTGTATCAAGGTTAAACTAGCCTTGAAAAATTTGTTGGGGAATGTTCCCTCTTATTTATCTAAGAAGTTCTCTAGAAGATTTTACATAAAATTGGAATTATCTGTTCTTTAAAGATTTGGTAGAATTCACTAGTAAAATCATCTTAGCCTGTTGTATTTGTTTACTTAGTAGGTAAAACTTTAATTGCTAATTCAACTTATTTAATAGATATTAGAAGATTCAGGATTTCTAGTTCTTCAGTCAATTGTGATAGGTTATATTTTTATAACAAAATCTATATTTTTTCTAAATTTTCAACTTATTAGCACAAAATTGTTTTTAGTATTATTACCTTCAGATCTCTAATGTATTTTAGTTACATCCTCTTTTTATTCCTCAAATTCTTTATTTGTACCTTTTGTTTTTTCTTTATCAATCTTACCAAAGATTTGTCTATTTTTTAAATCTTTATAAAGAAACAGCTATTGACTTTATTATTTCTCTCTGTTGTATGTTTTTGTGTCTATTTCATTATTTTCTGTTTTTATACTTTCAAGTTTACTCTGATCTTCTTAAGTTGGATGCTTAGCTGATAATTTCTGCCTTTATTTTTTCTTAATATAAGCTTTAAGGTTATAAATAATTTAGGCACTATTTTAGCTTTATGTCACAAACTCTCACACAGGCATGTGACCAACTCAGCCCTAATGTCCAAGTCCCATTCCTGCAAATAGTCACCCTTTGGCCATTCTTGATGCAGACTGTGGCATAATCCACCCTCAGGAGGACAGTCCCAAGAAAGAGGTTCAATTTAGGCCCTGGAAATAGACTTGGAGCTGTTTAGGCAGGAAATTGGGGGTTCCAGGTACCTAGTAGGTGGTTTAGAAGTGAAATATGCAGGCTTTAAATAGATACATTTTCTTGACCCTATAGACTACTCACCTTGTAAAGATGAGAAAACCTAGAGGAAGGCCAGAGTGGGGCCCTCTCAAATTAGAGGTTCAGGTCAGGGCCTCTCTTGCCCATATCCAAAGACAGTACCATATGAGACAGGAAGCATGCTTCTTTCAAGAGGAAGAATGCTGCCACAGCAATCAGACAAGAAAAAGAAATAAAAGGCATCCAAATTGGTAAGGAAGAAGTAAAATTTTAACTATTTGCAGATGATATGATACTATACATAGAAAACACTAAAGACTCCACTAAAAAACTATTAGAACTGATAAATGAATTCAGTAAAGTTGCAGGATACAAACTCAATATACAGTTCACTGCATTTCTGTACACTAATAATGAAGTAACAGAAAGAGAAATCAAGAAAACAATCCCATTTACACTTGCATCCAAAAGAGTAAAATACCTAGGAATAAACTTAGGAGGTGAAAGACCTGTACTCTGAAAACTATAAAACCCTGAAGAAAGAAACTGAAGATGACACAAACAAATGGAAAGATATTCCATGCTCATGGATTGGAAGAACAAGTATTGTTCTTGTTCTATACTATACAAAGCAACCTACACATTTAATGCAATTCCTATCAAAATACTAACAGCATTTTTCACAGAACCAGAACAAATACTCCTAAAATTTGTATAGAACAACAAAAAACCCTGAGAAGCCAAAGCAATCTTGAAAAAAAAGAACAAAACTGGAGGTATCACAATCCTAGATTTCAAGATATACTACAAGCTGTAGTAATCAAAACAGTATGGTACTGGCACAAGAATAAACACATAGATCAATGGAACAGAATGGAGAGCCCAGAAATAAACCCACAATTATATGGTCAATTAATCTTCAATAAAGGAGACAAGAATATACAATTGGGAAAAGTCTCTTCAACAAATGGTAATGGAAAATACTGGACAGCAACAGGCAAATGAATAAAACTGGATCACTTTCTTATAGTATACACAAAAATAAACTCAGAATGGATTAAGGGTCTAAATGTGAGACCTGAAACCATAAAAATCCTAGAAGAGAGCACAGGCAGTAATTTCTCTGACATTTTTCTAGATATGTTTCCTCAGGCAAGGGAAACGAAGGCAAAAACAACCTATTGGGACTACATCAAAATAAGAAGCTTCTGAGGAGCTAAGATGGTGGCATAGTAGGAGGACCCTATGCTCCTCTCATTCCTAGAGCACAACCAGATAACTATCAAATCATTCTGAATACCCATAAAAATGACCTGAGTACTGACAGAACAAACTGCACAACTGGAGGGAGAGAAGAGGCCACATCAAGGAAAGTAGGAAGTGCAGAGACGTGGTTTGGGAGAGAAACAAAATAAAAAGCTTCTGCACAGCAAAGGTAACAATCGACAAAATTAAAAGAAAACCTACAGAATGGGAGAAGATATTTGCAAATGACATATCTGTTAATGACTCAATATCCAAAATATATAAAGTTGTATATATATATATACAACTCAATACCCAAAAAGCAAATAATCCAGTTTATAAATGGGCAGAAGTCATGAACAGACATTTCTCCAAATAAGACATACAGATGACCAACAGATACATGAAAAGATGCTCAACATCATTCATCAGGGAAATGCAAATCAAGACAACAATGAGATATCATTCGCACCTGTCAGAATGGCTAAAATCAAAAACACAGGAAACAATTTGTATACCTGAATTTAAATAAAAACTTAAAAAAAGTTTTTTAAACACAAGAAACAGCAAGTGTTGGCAAGGATGTGGAGAAAAGGTACCCTCATGTAATGCAAATTGGTACAGTCACTGGGGATAACAGTATGGAGAAAAAAAGAAAAAAAGATTTTTTTTCTAAAAATAGAATTGTCAAATGATCCAGTAATTCCACTATTGCCAAGGAATACAAAAACACTAATTTGAAAAGATATATGCACCCCTATGTTCATTGCAGCATTATTTACAAGAGTCAAATTATGGAAGCAGCCCAAATGTCCATTGACAGATGAATGGATGAAGAAGATGTGAGATATATATATAATGGAATATTATTCAGCCCCCCAAAATAAGGAAATCTTGCCATTTGCAACAACATGAATGGAGCTAGAGAGTATAATGCTAAGCAAAGTCAGTCAGAGAAAGACAAATACCATATCATTTCACTCATATGTGGAATTTAGGAAACAAAACAGAAAAAAAAAAACAGAGAGAAACCAAGAAACAGACTCTTAACTATAGAGAATAAACATGGTTACCAGAGGGGAGGTTGGGGGGGGGCGTGAAATAGGTGAAGGGAATTAAAAAAAAAAAAAAAGGAAGAATGCTGGTTACAGTAAGATGAGGCAGAAGAAGTATTCTGTGCAGAGATATGAGGGTCAGGAAATTTGGGGAGTACAGAGAAATATGGAGTTCAGAACAGGCAAGAGATACATGGTGAGACTAGCTGGCCTCTATATTGTAGAACTCTGAAGTAAAATTTGGGCAAAGTCACAGTGGATTCAGCCTTTATAAGAACTATTCTCTCTTCATAAGATACTCTTCCAACTCTACTGATTTGCTGCATCCCTCATTCATCTAACTCATACATACTTCAGGTCTCAGCTTGAGTTTCACTTTCTCTAGAAGGCCTTCCTTCCATCCCCTTTTTAATTTATCACCCTCCCTCTTAAATTTTAAGAATCTTAAAATTAGGAATTATGAATCTATAATTCCTCTTTTGTTATAGTCAATCACATAGCTGACTTTCTGATTATTCAGGCTGGAAGCTTTCTGAAGACTTTTGTTTTGTCCTGCATCATATCCCCAGCACCCAGAAAATGACTGAAACACATCTTGTGATCAAGAAATATTTGGCAAATTAATAATTTGGCCTTGGGGCACCTGGGTGGCTCAGTCGGCTGAGCATCCGACTTGATTTCAGCTCAGGTCTTGATCTCCAGGTCCTGGGACTGAGCCCCACGCCAGGCTCCGTACTCAGCAAGGAGTCTGCTTGAGATTGTTTCCCTTTCCCCATCCCCTCACCCCCCCCCCAAATCATGCACACTCCCTCTTTCTCTCTCTCCCTACAATAAATATATCTTAAAAAATAAATAATTTGGCCTCATGATGCTTGAGTGGCATTGCTTGATATGGTTGAATCCAAATAGGATATCAGTAGAATATCAGCCTTTTAATGTTCTTCCACTTGGAATAATGTCATTTTACATACAACTTTTCAAAGCCAGTTATTCAGACAAAGGTGGTTTATTTTGATATCTAAAACACTATACAAGATTCTCTGGAAAATATAAAATCATCCTGCTGTTACACTATCATTTTAGAAAAATAAAAAGGCTTGGATTATATACTAGAAACACCCCATCACATATAAAACATTTCTGCTGTTACCTGTAGTAAAACAGACAAAAGGACAACTTGAAGGAGAGGGAACGGTCCTGAGTTTGGGTTGGGATCTACCCACCCCAATCCCAAGAAGTGAAGACAAAGATGAAAGAACTAAGATGCTAGTTTGTGGTGGGTCCCCTCAATAACCCAATCGGTTCATATGGACAACCCATCTGACATATTCAAACCACTCTTTGACTCACTGATGGTCATTATTTGGAGACTTCCTCCAAAGCAAGCACATGCCGGTTGTTAAAATAATGTGGAGGTAAATCAACAGTGCTACCCCTTGAGAATCTTGCTCCAAGGATTCTGTGAAGACAGCATCCTTGGTCCTGATGAGTAATTCTGTGGCTGTACATGATTCTGGGTGCAAGTCCACAAATACTGGGGCATTGCCTGAGTGTTACTAAAAATAACAAAGGTTTCAGGGCTGGAGACATTGTCAACCACACTGTCATGGCAATCTGTGTCTCCAGGACTCAGTGGTGGGGGAACGATATGTAACTGATGACCCTGACAGAAGGAGCCTGTGAGTACTTCAGCGTCAAACACATATATCAGTTCATCTATGGCTGATGTTTTCTTGACCTGGTATGCTAGGTTTTTCAGGTTCTTGGTGAAGTATATACCAACTCCGTATTTTGGGTCTGATAAAAGAAAAAAAGTTAAAAGATTATTAGGATCTGATGAATCATATTGCCTATGTGGGTACTACTATGTAGTCTCTCTCTAGTCCTCCAAATAATCACCACCTCCTGGTTCCAAGTCCCTGTCTGTAGCAAAGACACCTACAGTTGTTCTCTTGAAACAAATTATCATTGGTATCATCAGCCTAATAATAGCTTACATTTATACACCTACCTTCCTTTTAATTTTCCTTCCTCCCTCCCTATTTTTTTCTTTACATTTACTTCGGATTTAATGGAATATTGTTGCAGACTCGAGAGCAGCACTGAACAACAGAAGTTCAATGTAAGCCATATATGTAATTTTAAATTTTCTAGTAGCCAGATAAAAAGGTAAAAAGGAACAGGTAAAATTAATTTACTAATTTTTATTTAATCTATGATATCCAATATGTTATCATTTCAACTTGTAATCAATATAAAAATTATTAAGGAGATATTTTACATTCTTTCCTTGGGTAGTGATCTTTAAAATCAGTGTCTATTTTACACTTACAGCACATCTCAATTCAGATTAACCACATTTTAAGTGCTCAGTAGCCACACGTGGCTAGTGGCTACCAACTGGACAATACAGCTCTAAGGCTTCAAAAAATGACTAAGACATGACCTCTGTTCTCAAAATTTTATAAATGGAACTCCCCACTTGTAAACAGTTAAAGTACAGCACAATTTTATGTGGAGAAAAAAATATTTTGAGATAAAAATCAAAGATTTCTTTCCTGGAAATTTCCTCTTGCTCTTGGTTCTTCCACCCATTGAGTTCTTGCTACTTATTATGTCAGGGGTAAAAAAGATAAAGCTCAGAACAAAGTCAATTGAATATATATAAATTGGATATATATATATGTATATATATCATATATAATTTTTTAAAAAGTTTATTTTAGAGAATGTGAGAAGCGGGAGGAGCAGAGGAGGAGGGAGAGAGGGCAGAGAAGGAGAATCCCTGCTGAGCACGGAGCCCGAGATGATGCGGGGGCTTGATCCCAGGATCCTGAGCTTGTGACATGAGCCAAAACCAAGAGTCAGAGGCCCAACCGACTGAGCCACCCAGACACCCCATATAGCATATATAATTATTTTTAATCAAAGCATAGATTATGGTCTTGAAAGGTTTTCTGAGAGAGGAAAAGGGTTTTTTGAACCAGAAGTCTAAAAACCTAAAGGATTCAGAGCATGGAGTTTATGCCATATGTAACAGAGGAGAGAAGGATAAAAGATATTCTTAGAATAGTTATGTCACTTCAAAATAAATAAAAGTTCTTCCTTCCACCTGGTGGAAAGAGAAGAAACAGAGAGGACATGACTAGAACTCTTGGGGACTCTGAGAAGGGACTCAGTTCACTGCCCCACTCCCTCAAGAGAGCCCTGGGAGTCAAGATAGGGCAGAACAACAAGAACCTCAGAAAAACAGGGAGTAGGGGACTTCCAGAGTAAAAGGAACCATCGTGTGACTCTACTGGGTGCAGCCCCCTCATCCAGCATGGCCGCTAAGTGGAAAGCAGTAACGGCTGGAGAAGATGTCCAGAACAGGTGAAGAATGCCACACAAGACCTTGCATTTCAGCCTGGAGGATGTGCACACACAAAAATTTCCTGCGCTGCAGGAGGGGCACAGACAATGGCCCAGAAAGGAATTCCTTCGGCATGAAAAACAGAGTGCCCTGTGTAGACACTAAGAACAAAGAGCACCATAAATTTAAGCACAGGAGGGTGCTAATGACCAAAGCCCAGGGTGGTTTTTCCAGCAGAGGACATCTGGAGACAGAGAACAGACAGATGCAGAACGAGACCACTCTTCCCACAGTGCCTGTCCCATCATCTAAAGCACTCTCAGAAGAGAAGAAGGAGAAAAAAACTTGCAGGAACTGAGTTTAAACCCCAAAGGGACTAAGAAAACTCTGAAAATGACTGAGTTCATCTTGAGCTGTCAAGATGGGAGTTTTCCACCTCTGTAGACATGGGAGCATGAAAGGTAGGTAAAGTTCCATTTTAGAGCTATAAAGAAGACAAGCCCCACACCTGAGTTTTGTGGAACTGTAGATTTTTGTACCTGTTGGAGTTACAGATGTGGTAACAAAGGAATGTAGGAAGTCCGGAAGCAAGAGCAGGAAGCGACTTCCTGGGCCTGCAGGAGTGAGGGAAGGTGTCCACCCGGAGACGCCATTTGAGATACGTCTGGAAGAAGGAGTAGGACTTTGCAGGGCTAAAAAAGGGGTGAGGAGGGAAGGCATTTCCATAGGCAAAGGCATAGAGGCATGAAATATCCAGCACATTAGGAAACTGAGCAGTTCCTGGCTGAAGTGTGGATGAACACAGTGAGTGATGAGGTTGAGGAAATAACAGGGGTGGAGTGGGGGGGTGGCGGCTAGGTCCTTACATGCTCTGCCAATGAGGTGGGAGTTTTACCTTGTAGGCAACTAGGAAGGCAGATATTATTAAACAAGCATGTATGTTTTTAGCATGACAATTCTGGAAGCAGAGAAAAGGATAGGTTGGATAGGGCTGTGGTTTTGAGGGAAGGAAAGGACCTGGTCATCATCTAGGCCCAGGGGAAGAAGAACAAAGGCAACAGGAAGAGAGAGGTGAGGCTGGGCTGAGAATGTCGTCAAGAGGGAACTAACAGGGCTGTGTGACTGCCTGAACCTAGAGTAAGAGGAAGGAAGGAATGGAAGATGATAAACTTTCCAGTTGGGGACTTGGTATATAGATGGTGATGGTATTAGTCAGGTTAGGGAGTATCAGGGGTGGGGGTGGGAGGAAGCACCTGTTTCTTAGGGAAAAGTATGGCCAAGGAAAAAAGTCAGTCTGAGGTGGCTATGGAACATCTAGGCAGAAATACTCAAAAGACAGTCGGAAATATGGACCTGCAGGTCAGGAGAGAGGAAGGGGGTTAGAGTTACAAATCTGTAAGCCATCACAGAGGTAGGAGTTGAAGCTATAGGTATAGGCTAGTGAATGAATTAGAGAGCATCTGGAGGTGGACATAGGAGAGTTAAAAAAAAAAAAAAGCTTCCTTTAGAACGCCAGAAAACACCCAACAGGTGGACTCACTAGATTATAAATTACAAGGGCAGGAACTCTTTGTGTTTTACTGTTGTATTCCTCCTACCTAGCACAGGGGCTGACTTACAGAATGTGCTCAAGAAACACTTGTGCAATGAATGAATGAACCCAGTAAGAACAACTGCAAGCATGGAGGCTCCTTCTTGCTCTATTCAGCCAAGTCCTACAAGCAAGAGATGAATACAGAACTGGCTGGAATGCAAGCCAAGATAGAAAATATAAATATATAAAGCTTCATTAATAGAAGCCCCCTTTGCCTATAGTTGGCCATCTAAATTGACCAAGAGTCCCATAATTTGGAAATTTGCAGGGGTAAAAAAAAAAAACCAAGAACCTTTGTACTCCATATGAAAACTAGGTTAAAAAAGAAGAGTTGCAAAACAACTTCAGTGGTGATAAAATGTCTCCTGGTTCTCAAGCACCTTTGGTTAAGCACGCTCACCAGACATGTTGGCTCAAGTCACATTATGGACAGTATCTCCCCAATGAGTTTATTATCTGAATCGCCTCAGGCAGTGGCTTTAAGCTAAGAGCTAGGGACATGGACAGAGCACAGAGGCCAGTAGGTAAAAGACCCGAATCTTGAGGCTTAAAGACTAGATGGAGACAAGACCTTTGGCTGGGTTTTAAAGATACAAATTGACCAGAAGTAAACAGGCTTCATGCCTGCTGAGGTTTTAAAGGAACCGTGTTGCTGAAGAAACTGTAAGCCTGGCTGTCAGTAGCCTGACAGCATTCAGCAAGGATCATGCTATATATTTTGAAAGGTAAAGATCAAGAACATAGTCAATGGATCAGGCAAAATCAAGCCACATGGCGAGGTATCCTCCATGATTATTACTAAACATCTTTGTCTCCTTTGGAGAGATCTAAAGGGGACAAAACAGCAATTAAGTATGCAATATTGTTGTACAACTGAAAAGAGACATGGAAGCTACACATAGTAGAACTCCCATAGCTGAAAAGGATCTTAAGATATTGTTTACTTCACCTCCAGATGCTCTCTAATTCATTCACTAGCAGGCTACAGGAAATGAAGAAGATGGAAGAGAAAAGAGCAACTTATGAAGTTCAGGAAAATGCCCTTTTAATTAAGGGATGAGGTTTGGTAGTGTTGATAATAATTTTGTGGAGCTAAGCCAAAAAAAAGCTTCTGGGTGCTCTCTGCAGATAAAACACACAACCACAGAAAAGAGAAAAACAGTGAACTGTAGATCTTACCGCTAAAGCTTTCATCAACATTAAACGCATCAGCAACAAAACATATGAAGGACAAAACAAAAAATATGACCCTTTCCAAATTACTTGATCACTATATCCCAGTTGCAAGGGTCTCCCTCACCACAGCAACAAATACTATGAGTGATGAGTCATCTGCTGAGGTCTGCTCACCAATCCCCACATACAGAGGCCCTGAAGATGAGGGGCTGACACCTACCGCGGGGCGCCGAGTACATTCTTTGAAAGCCAACTCTGCATACCGCTTCACAGAACTGGTAGGGAATTTGCTGAAACAGCCTGTGGCTCACAGGCTTCCCATGTGTTCTCCCTTCCATCATTTTCTTCTTTTTTTGGAAGACAGCCATGAGAACCGCGTTGTCTATTTTCTCCACCTATGACCCAAGGATATGAAAAACTGAAAAAAACTAGGAAAAAGTGAGAACCACTATTTACATTGCTTGATACTCTACTTCAAAGAGAAAGGATCTTATGTGCATATTACTTGGCATGCAACTTGCTTTTCATATAAAGTGTTTTAAGAGTCTCTCCTGACCCCACCCCTCTCCTACTTTGACTTCTGTCTCTTCAAAATTCCCTGTCCCTTCTTTGATAAATCCATATAATAAAAATTCACTGAGCAATCCCTACATGCCAGGCACTGGTAATGAAATGGTCAACAGTGTAGACAGTCTTTGCCTTCTTAAAAGCTCACAGTTTAGAGAGAGGTAAAAATAGGTAAACAATTATAATACAGTGTGATACATGCTATTCCATTTCTTTTCATGTTGCTTCAAGATAGGCAGAGAAGTTTGCCCTGACACTTGATCGGTGCTTCCAGTGATGTCCTGACATCATTCCTACCTCCTGATTCCAACTACACCCTTTGTGCCTGCCCACCCCTGCCCGCCTTTCAGTCTTAATCCTAGGGGTCCAGGTCAATGAGCAGCTGGCTTAGAGTCATCAGCAGGTGAGTTTTTCTTTTGGTTACAGAACCAAGTGAGAGCAAGACAAGTCAAATCCTTCCCTTAATTAAGTATACCTTTATAACCTGCAAACCACAGTTTTCAAACTGTTTCTTCTGATCCTGAATTTCCTCCGCTGAAAGCTTTAGGCATCTCAGAAATGTATTCCTTTTCATTTCATCCTGGTTTTGGGGTTGCCAATCAGTCCATTGTCCTAAAAATGAGTAACACAAAACTTTGTCTCAGTGCTCTGTGAGAGGAAAAATGCTTGTAAAGAAATTTAATAGGGGTGCCTGGGTGGCTCAGTCGGTTAGGCGACTGCCTTCGGCTCGGGTCATGATCCTGGAGTCCCGGGATCGAGTCCCGCATCGGGGTCCCTGCTCGGCGGGGAGTCTGCTTCTCCCTCTGACCCTCCTCCTCTCATGCTCTCTGTCTCTCATTCTCTCTCTCTCAAATAAATAAATAAAATCTTAAAAAAAAAAAGAAAAAAAGAAATTTAATAAAACAAGTTATAGAAATTTAAAGGAATGGATTAGCCAGTTTAAACTGTATGGCTTATATCTTATATGTTTAGGACATGCAAGGAGAGTACAATATAATGAGAAGGCATAGGATAAAAGAGGGGATTAATAAATTTGTCCTCACATGATTTGGATTAAGAGGCTGAGGGAGTGAGAGAAAAAGGAGCATTAGCATATACTTCCCCCATCAATGTTGTAATGATGATATATAATTGTGTTGCTAATAGGAAATGTTTATATTTCTGGCCAGGATGCTCATCAACAAAAAGATACGGGCATAACAACACATTAAGGAATGATGAAAAATAGTATGACATTTATATAAAACTTTTTCAAGATTTTCAAAAAGATTTCATATCTCAACTTCATTTGAGCATTACAACACCACCACTGACACAATTAACACACTTTTACAAATAAGGAAATTGAAACTCGAAGTTAAGTGACTTGCCCAATATCACACAGCTAAAACAAACCTGGCTTTCACCGGTGCTTTCTGCAATTGGCAAGGCAAAATATTTGGTACATATATCACTCATATGCACCCAACCACAAAGAGCAAACTTTGGAGATTAAGAGTTTATGGTGTCCTGTCTTCCCTCCCTTCCTTCCTTTTTTCCTTCCTTTGTCCCTTCTCCCTTAACTTTCCTACCTTCCTTTTTAAGTTCAAGGGACAACCTGTTACTGCCTAGCAAGTCCTTGTTGGAATAAATATACATATAGGCGAACAAACAGACTTATTTTCTTTTTAAAAGATTTTATTCATTTATTTGAGAGAGAGAGCATGAGCAGCGGGGAGGGGCAGAGGGAGAGAGAGAGAGAAGCAGACTCCCTGCTAAGCAGGGAGCCTGATACAGGGCTCGATAACCAACTGAGCCACCCAGGCACCCCTCAGATTATTTTCAGTTTGACTTAAACCCAAGTAAACAAAAATGACATAATTCCCAGCACATTATTTAACCACAGAAAGCAGATGATAAATCCAAAGAAATTCACTAGAGGGGCCAAGTTGTAAATCTGGGAAACAGGGGGGACAAAATTCCATATCAGAGAAACTCCAAAGCCAGGAAATTTCAAAGGAAGATACTATAAATTAAATCTCGAGAGCAACAGCTGACCTTTATAAAGTATAGTAACAGAGTTCAGTTCACCTGAGTTCAGCAAACATTTACTGAGCTCCTATTACCTGTCCAGTGCTGGGTTGGACACCAGAGACTCAAAGATCCACAAACTCCTACTGTCAGAAGCACTCCCCAGGAAGGATTACAATGGCAGCATAAAAGAGGAAACACCTAACTTCCATTATTTAAATTGTATCGCTCTAATGGATAGTTAGTTGATGTTCCTTGTAGTAATAACTCATTGAAAATTTATCCATTTTGTTAACTAAGGTCCTAATCTAGTTGAGAGAGGATCAGTGTGTAGGAGCCTCGGAAACACAGCTGTGGAATGATATGCTTAGTCATCAACTATCAAAAGTGCCACCTTGCAGCAGAACAAGGGACTCACAGGGCTAATTGCCAATAGTCGGGAGAATGGGTCAACCCTACGAGTGCAGTGAGTTTAAAGTCATGCTACAAGCTTTATAGACCAGTGTTTGTCTCTTGTTCTCTTGGGAAGTATACTGGTGTTAGTTTAAATACCCACAGTCATTACCTTTCAAAAGCTAAGTAGAAATCATAATCTTTGGTCTCATTCTTTTTTTTTTTTAAGATTTTATTTATTTATCCATGAGAGATAGAGAGAGAGAGGCAGAGGCAGAGGGAGAAGCAGGCTCCCCGCGGAGCAGGGAGCCCGATGCGGGACTCGATCCCAGGACCCAGGGATCATGACCTAAGCCGAAGGTAGATGCTTAACCCACTGAGCCACCCAGGCACCCCTCTTGTGTATTATTTTTGTCCATGTTTTTTGACATTGGGTTTTCTAAGGAATGTGGATACAACACTTACTGTAAACTCCCACTCACTTTGACCATGTCTACCTGAATTATTTTTACAAACACAAGGTGAAAATGAGGTGTCCTTTGAAAATTTGCATCTGAATTTTTGTACCAAACCCATCAACGTTACAGTGAAACTCACCTCATCTTTGTTAAAATCCTTCAAGGCTCTCCCTTGTTTCAAGAAAAACTCTGAACTCTCATGTGATTTCTAAAGTCTTTCATAATCTAGACCCTGCCATGGTCTGATTGCTTCAAAGTTTCTTTACCTTACTAATTTCTACCTATTCTTCCTTCTCCATTTATGACACCTCCTCTGAGAAGGCTCCCCTTGACCTCCCAGGTCTGGGTTAGGTGTCTAAATTGGTATTCTGAGACCCGATTCCAATGTCTGTGTGTGTAGAGGGTTTCTCATATATACAACCAAGCAATTCTGCTACTATCTACCCAAGGATAGCATCAGATTCCATAGGTTAAGAGTTCAGTCCTACAAGACTGCTCCCCAACGCATGCACGCACACACACACACACACACACACACTTCAGATACCAGTCGAAAGCCAGACTGTTGTTACCCATGCTTCCGGCTGACTAGCTATGAACTGAAGGTTCCAATGACCTGCTCCTTGGATTTCAAACACCGGTTTCAAGTTCAGGTTGTTACCTGTACTTTTGACTGGCTAACTATAAGTCAGAGGTTCCCATGATCTCCTCCTCGGGTTCAATTAATTTGCTAGAGCAGCTCACAGAACTCAGAGGAACATTTTACTTACTAGATTACTGGTTTATTATACAGGTATATGACTCAGGAATAGCCAGACTGAAAAGATGCATAAAGCAAGGAAGGAAGCGGGAAAGAGTGCAGAGCTTCCATGCTCTCTCCCAGCAAGCCACACTCCCTAGCTCTCCACGTGCTCACCAACCTGGAAGTTCTCTGAACCTGTCCTTCTGGGTTTTTATGGATGTCCATTAGCTACTCACAGCTGACTAAATCATTGACCATTGGCAACTGATTCAACCTCCAGCGCCCTCCCCAGAGCTTGGGCTGGGGGATACCGAAAGTTCCAATCCTCCAATCACAAGTTGGGTCTCCCGGCAACCAGTCCCCATCCTTAGGCGCTTTCCAAAGTCACCTCCTTAATGTAACAAAAGACATCCTTATCACTCTCAACACTCAGGAAATCCAAGGGCTTTGAGAGCTGTAAGCCAGAAATGTGGATAGAGGCCAAATATATGTGACAAATGTTTTGATCATCTGAATGACGAAATGTATATATTCTAAATTGCAACATCACAGTGCCTGTCCGAGGTGCTCCCACAGAGCATTTTCACCCTCCTCTTTCATAATTAACTTGCTTGCTTCTCAGTATCCTCAATTAGATTTTGAGTGGAAACAATGTCCATCTTATTATTGTATCCCCAGCACCCACCACATGCTTGGCACATATCATGGATACAGTATACATCAGTCCAGTAAATAAATGAAATAAGCTTCTGTATCCCAAGGTGGCATTTACAACAGTGTAATTTTCCTAGTTAGCTCTAGGACCATGTTAAAAGGACCTCTCCAGACCCAAATTCCCAGTCATCATGATGAATTTTTGCCCCATTGAATGGGAGATACTTGAGTGTACTTCACAGCATGAATGAATAGTTTACTTTGGTGAGAGAGCTCAAAGTAATTTTAAGGTTCCTAATGCTGCCAGCAACAGATACGTAAATGCAAGAAAACTCAAATAAATGAATTAATCAGGTGGAATGTGTCTGTATTTGAATGCTCCATTTGTAGAATTAGGGATGTACTTTTCCCCCCAGAACCTGGGCTTGCGTTGCTGGAGGCTTTCCATTTAATTGCCTCTTAGGCAATCCATTTCATCATAAGTAAATCCAGTCATGTGTGTGCACGTGCATGTGTGCGTTGCGTGTGTGTGTTCATTTACTAATTAACCCTGCTGGTAGAAAGACAGCCAAAAAACGGTTATAAAAGGTTATGGCTTAACACAGAACCAGCATGATTTGCTCTCTCTTCCATGCTATCTCTGACCCACATACATACAGACGCATTCACACCCATAAGGAATAGTTGCAAGAGCTGACTTTCCAACTTGAAGTTACTCACCTGACAAGCTCCAAAGGGCTAGCTCCTTTTTTCTTGCCATCTCCTCTTGAACTTCACACAGCATAAGTTCAATGTTCATAACGACCTCAATGACGTCAGCTTGGGCTCCTTTAATCTCTAAAATTGCCTTCTCCAGACTGATAATCTCTGAGATAGAGACCCTTAAGGTATTCTGAAGCTGAGTCAAAATGTCATGTTCCTTTTTCCCAAGGTAGAGGATATGATTGTTCTCAATGATATGGTGGTCCTGGGGGGTCAGTATCCTTTGGATCCACGCTTGGGCCTCCTTCATCTTTTCCAGGTTGGATCCCATCAGACTGATGGCAGGAGATTTAGCTTTGAGCCCATTTTCTCTTTTCTCCTCTCCGGTCAACTGGGGGACTGAAAAGACTGTCATAAACATCCACAGAAGGCAGGTGGGTTTTAAACCAGAGCAGAACAAAACACCAAGGCCAATATTTGCCCCGAGGACATTATGACCATTGCCAGCAACAGCAGCTTCAATTAAGTGCCTATCTCTGATTGCTGTGCTAGATATGAAGGAAATCTAAATATATGGTTTCCAGTCTCCTTGAGAGCAGAGTTTAGCCTGAAAGGGGTTGGTTTTATCATGCCTTGCCCATGCTATGTTGCATTTGTCAGTTCACAGATGAGTTAATCTTGTGAAATCACCCTGGATGTTAACCCACTATTATACCTCAGAGATGCAGGTCGGGTTCCAGACCACCGTATAAAGTGAATATTGCAATAAAACAAGTCAAATGAATTTTTTGGTTCTTTAGTGCATATGAAAGTTGTGTCCACACTATACTCTAGTCTGGGAAGCATGCAATAACATTACGTCTAAAAAACAATGTACCGACCTTAATTTAAAAATACTTTGTTGCTAAAAAATGCTATCATCTGAGCTTTCCGCGAGTTATAATCACTGATCACAGATCACCATAACAAACACAATAATAATGAAAAAGTTTGAAATATTGTGAGAATCACCAAAATGTGGTATAGAGACATGAAGTGAGAAAATGGCACCAATTGACTTGCTTGATGTCGGGTTGCCACAAACCTTCAATTCGTAAAAAAAAAAAAAAAAAGGCAGCATCTGTGAAGCACGATAAAACAAAGTACAGTAAAATGAGGTATGCCTTTATGTCCCACTGACTGAGATTTTCCTTAACCTCTTGCTACTACCGAGTTTGAAATCAAACATCTCTGAAAGCCATACAGCTTAAAGAGTGAAAATTCCTTTTGAAAAATATGTATTTCTGATTATAAAAATAATACATTTATTTTTGATAAATTAGAAAATTATCCAAGTTTAATGAAAGGAAGATATACCCATAACTCTACTAACTGGAATTCCTTTTCATATCTTATCCGTATGTAATAGGACATTTTACGCCTCCACAGAATTTGGAGCTTAGCAGCTTCTACTGCTTGACATGGTATCTCCCAGCAGAAAAGGTCAGGGAACTTGATTCCAACCCACCCACGTGTACCCTTCTCTACAATCCCCCTCCATAAGGAGCAAAGATATATATAAAAAAGTAGACTCTCTGATGGATTAGGATAACTCAACCCAAATTGCAAAAAAAAAAAAAAAAAAAAAGTTGGCGGGCAATGGACTAGATGAGAGGAAATTCACAGGCGAGGCACTATCTAGAACATATAAAGAATTCTCTCAAGTTATCAAGAAAAAGGAAGAACCTAATACTCAGCTGGGCAAAACATTGCACAGAAAAGGAAACACAAATGGCCCAGATATGTGTGAAAAGATGCTCACCTTCGCTGGCAACCAGGGATATGAAAAATTATCCACCAGATTGGCAAACAATAAGTCTGAGATATTAAGGGTTGGGAAGGATATAGAGCAACTGGAACTTCTGTATATATTTATGATGGATATAAAACTGGAAAAACTACTCCCATAATTATATTTTGTAAAGAAATTTTTGTATGTGTGTATCAGGAGATAGGTATAAGAAAGCTCACCTTCTCCTTTGTAACAGCAAAAACCTAGAAATGACCCACATGTCCTTCAGCAATGGAATATTATTATAGCAATGAAAAGGAGTGAACTTTAGCTATTTGGATGAATCTCAGAAACATATTTTGAAGGGGAAAAGTAAATTGAGCAACTACTATGTTCTAGGCATTGTTCTAAGTGCTTCACATAAATTATTCTGTTCACTCCTCGCAACCTTCTAAGTACTATCAACAGCTCCATCTTACAAATGAGGAAACTTCTTCAGAGTTATTAAGTAACTTGCCCATGGTTATAGGACTAGTAGGTGTGGGCAGTCTGACTCTAGTACTCACATAATTCTGCCTCCCTGTAAGTGATCTGAGGTTAGCAGTGGTAATTAGCATCTTTCCCCCTGATGGGTGGTAACAGTACCAGGAGAGACCCAGAAGTAAGAGAGGGTCTGAGTTTAAAAAAAAAAAAAAGCCAATGTTTTGGACAATAGAAGTGACACGTGTTCTTAAATTGGAGGCATAGGGATTTTGTTTGTTTGTTTTTTAACCCTTGTTCTGCCTGGGAGTTTATATTACTTTTTAGGAGAAAATAGAAGCAAGACATGGTGATACTTCATTTATCCATCATTACCGGGGGAGGGGGGGAATTGTTCTTCTGGGTAACTAATTGTTCAGATCACTAAAGGATACACTTCTAGCACCAAATACATTAGTTAAATATTTATGAGTTAAATTACTTAGTTTATTAGGTAAATATTTATTAGTTAAATATTTCTAATGAAAACACATTTCCCTGCCTTCCTAAATAGTTTAACATTTCTTTGATAATCTGAGATCATCACCATTAGCCATTATTAATGTCAATTATTGTCTTGCGCTATAATTATAATTCCTTTACAGATGTCCTTAAAAATGACTGAAGTAAATGTTAACTCCTGGCCCTATTATTCAGACTAATAACATAGAGACATGTGTATGTTCCTTTTCCATACTGTCCTCACCTAAGCCTCCTATCTACCTTCCTTAGATTCAGTCTTGTTCCCCACATATGCACTGCATTTGTTTGCTTCTCTGCATTTTCTTTGCCTTGGGTGCCCCACCCCACCAGCTCTAGCCATTGAAAACCTGCCATCCTCAAAGGCCAACTTAGAACCACTCGTCCAGGAAGCCATTCTCAACCCCTTCAGGTCAGAAGGACTCTCCCCCTCCTCTGGGCCCTCTAGGTAGTTCGTCCAGCCTCTCATTCATTATTCTTTGGCCTTCGTTTAATGCTTTGCAATTTACAGAACATTTTGACGTACATAATCTCCAATTATCCTGACAAAAGTCTGTCATTATCCTCCTTTCACAGATAAATGAACAGGTTCATAAGAGGCACAGTCACAAACCACAGCTCTTCAAGTACCCCCTCCTTAATTTCCAACACCACTGGACCAGAGCACGTCCATACATGAGCTCTTCTGTTAAAGTGTATAAGCAAATTGTTGTGACCCTCATGGGAAATACCCTAACAGCTTCTATTGCTCATTGAATGTCTAGTGTTTTTAACATTTATAGACTACTGTAGATCAAAAGACTATTTCAGAAGTATATACGTCCCAGTTGTCATGAGGCCATTTCAATTCCATCAACTCAAACTCCACTAAAGGAAAGGAGTTATACAACACAGTCAATCTTTCTCCAACATCAACCAGGGTTAGTTAAGTCCAGTGATCCACAATTCTGGTTCAGTAGCAAAACTGACTAGGAGCTCCTGAAAAATATGCATGCTTGGCCCTGATCCAGAGCTCCTGAGTCAGAATATGTAGAATTGGGGGCCATACATATTTTTGTTTGTTTATTTGTTTAAAGTTTCTGTCATGATCCTAGTGATTCTCAGGTTTGGGTAGCATCAGGTAAATTCATTTATTATTATCTGGTATGACTGAGATGTGTTTTCTATAATGGCTAATGAGTAACCCCATTTAGATGTGATCCCATTCAGAGCGGAAAGAGTAACTGGCTTAGTCAGCTTATTGAGGGGCAGAATTTTTCTTAGAGAAAAATTATAGAGAGCTATCTATGAAGGAACTACCCACACTGTGGATTACCCACTGTGGCTTAGCCTCTCTCTATTCCTATCACGAAACTGGACTGGGCAAAAATAGAATCATGTTCAGATACCGAGCAAGTTAGTATCCGAACAGGAGAAAATATATTTGGCTTATTTCTTCTTCTTGTCCCTTCTATTAGTTAAAATGATGAAGAACAGGATGAGCCCCTGGTGGGTGGACCCTACTTCTAGGCCGGTGAATTTCTTACTCACCACTGTAATTATTGAAATCACGTAGCTTGGTTTTTCTCTCTTCCACTTCAGCGCTGAAAACCTATAAGAAGCAAAACAGAGTAGTCGTAAGTGGGGCTTTTAGCCATTGTCATCAAAATCCCCCTTCCTACCTGCATAAACCACACTTGGCCTCATCCACTCTGTCAATCCCCATCCCCACTGCCACAGATCTACAGCAGCCTTTTGGAAAGTCCTAGGAAACAGCAATCACAGCACCAAATTGCGTCGTACCACGATCTATTAGAACACCTAGGGGAAACAAGTATAGAAAAACCGGAAGGAAAACCAAAACCTGGTTTAAAAAAAAAAAAAAAAAGAATGTATATGTATATCCCAAGGCAAAATGTAACCATTCGTTCATTCCACAAATATTAATGCTCTGGTTATTGCATATTAGGCACTGAACCAAGGCTGCGGCCATGTCACCGGAGAAGACAAAAATAGGCAGATGCTCTTGTAATTAATAAAACAGAAATGCACTTGAAAAGATTGTTCTACAGTTTCTCCTTAGCACAGTGCCTGGTTGATGCAATATATGGCAGCTATCTTTATTATTATCACCTAGGGGAGCCCTCAGATTGTGGTTGATCTTACTATTTTTTTTTTTTTTGAACTGCCACATACATTTTTGTTTATGTATTGAAGAGAAAGAACCTTCTTTTCTGATGCAGTTCATCCCCCTTGTAGGAAGATGGTACTTCCTGAGCCGTTCAGGGATGCGCTTGGGCCATCTATCTGGGCCCATCGATCGAGCTCTGCTTTAGGGGGAACTTCATTTGCAAGACAGGATGATTCACTGTGTCTGGAAGGTGAGCTCCTTCACTGGGTAACTGGCTGGCAGGTCAGCTGTGGAAGAGACACACTGGTGTCCTGGAGCTGGCTGACATTGGCTAATGAGAGCTCACCGTGGGCATCTCTTCCTAACTGCACCTTCAGAGATGTCGGCAATGAATATCAACAAACGCTACAAACCTCCCTGTGCCTAGTCAAGCAGCAAAAGGAATAAGAACCTTAACACTTGTTGCAGGAAAGTGGAAGCCAGAACAAGTATGAGTTTGTTTTCTTGTAGGGAGAGAGAAAATGGCAACCATCCACCTGGAGACAGGCTGTGAGGTAGAAGAGTGAGCAGTCAGAGGACTAGTGTTCAGAGCCACTCTGTCTGCCAGGCACCGAGCAAGGCCCTTTCTACCCAAAACCCAGACCCACGCCTGGGAGCTTGCGCTAGCACTTGGATGTTGCCATTGGCAGAATCAGAAACCTGTCTTGAAAATCCATTTTAAGTTGCTGTATCTTATTCCTTTCCTTTTTTATTCTTCCTTAACATCATGACAGCCCCTTCTCGAAGTGCCAGCTAAGCGAGAATTAAAGCCCAGAGATGGTACTTTAAAGGTGGAACAGCACAGCACTATATACTAATTATGCTGAATATATCAGGGACCTTCTCACATGTTAGAAACTCAGGTTAATCTGCCTACTGTAAAACAAAAAGCTGAGGTGAAGTGAAAACTAAAGAAGCTGGACACACAAATCTCTGCACTCAGACACACGGACACACTCCCCTACACACTCGTTCCTCCCTTTTGTATCAGACCACAACTGACTTCCCTCGGGGTCACCTACAGAGAAGTTAAACAATTGACTGAATTTGGGGACAGTACTGGGGACATGGCAAAAGTGGTCAAAGATACCTCTGTGTGAAAGAATTAATAATCTAATTGGGAAGAAAAGATAACAAACGAGTCACTTGGTTTCATCTTCAGGTCAGCACTCTGAATTACAGTTCATGACAGCTGATCCAACAGCCAGCCTTCATGGAGGGCTTCCTTGGGTGCCTGGTACCATTCTAAGTGTTTTATGTGTATTAACTCATTTAATGCTCACAACAGCTCCAGAGGATGGTAGTTATTATCCTCCCTTTATTTTACTTTTTTTTTTTTTTTCAAATAAGCTCTACGCCCAAAGTGGGGCTTGAACTCACGACCCCAAGATCAAGCGTTGCATGCTCTACTGACTGAGCCAGTCAGGCTCCCCTATTATCCCACTTTAAAGATGAGGAAACTGAAGCACAGAAAAGTATATTAACTTGCCCCAAGAAGTTGACCAACTGGAGAGGAGAAGGCAAAAAATTTGTTTTAAATATGCTGGATTTAAGATGACAATCGAATAACCAAGTGGAAATGAGAGAGGGTTAGGTGTATGGGTCTGAAGGTGGCTCAGAAGACAGGACTTTGCAGAAACTGTAAGAATACTTGTGTTCGGGGCGCCTGGGTGGCTCAGTCATTAAGCGTCTGCCTTTGGCTCAGGTCATGATCCCAGGGTCCTGGGATTGAGCCCCGCATTGGGCTCCCTGCCCCGCAGGAAGTCTGCTTCTCCCTCTCCCACTCCCCCTGCTTGTGTTCCCACTCTCGCTGTCTCTCTCTCTGTCAAAAAATAAATAAGATCTTTAAAAAAAAAAAAAAAAGAATACTTGTGTTCTCAGAGCAGGAGAGAAGAGTGAGGGGCAGAGGACCCCAGACTGAAACTAAAAGGTTGCTTACCTTTGAGGAGCAGGGGGAGAATAAAGGCCAACAAAGGAAAAGTGGGAAGTTAGGTAGCAGGGTAACATTGCTGCTTTAATGACAGTCTTTACTAGGTCAAAGGTGGGCAATTAAAAAAAAAATTAAATTCACCAAGTTAGAACATCACTGTGCTGTACAGGGCTTAGCTCATGTCTTACATGATGTTATTGAATGAATGAATGAATGAATGAATGAACTATAGGACATTTCTAAAATATTAACTTACCATATATGTCTCCAGTTCTTCTGGAAAGATCACAAACTTTACAGTTAATTGTTTTTTCAAATGGCATTTGGCAAAAGTTAAAACTTCATCAAACATAATCTTGGCTGCTATACTGCTCTGTATACCAATGTTTCCAGTCCCAAGGGCAGGAAAGGAAATAGAAGTTTTATTTAGTTCAAGGCATTTCTCCAAACATTCCTTCACTGCAATTCTCAGTATCTGTAGGAAAAACAGATCAGCCTTTGAGTCAAAATAAAACTTCACTCACCCTTTGATCCTGCCCACATCTTACAATGCCAACCTCTACTCTCCCTCAGGGTCATGGCCATGCCTCCTTAGAGAGCAGGAAAGGCTCCACTCCGTGGAGAACCCATGACAGCCTTAAGGTTAGATGATGAGAAACAGAAGTCATTGAGGGGTCTGTTTGGGCGCCATGATTTCTCCCAGTTTATACAGCCTTGTCCATCTCCCCAGGTCAGAGAGCCAACCATCAGTTTATCCCATTTACCTGCCACTTCCAGGTTGAAACAAACAGCTCTTGGAAGTTTAATAAAGGACACAGAGGGAAAAATCCATAAGCAGCTTTATCCAACATCTTTAAGATATGTCCTAATGTTCTATGTAATTTTTTCTCGAGAAGTGCTAATATATTTGGCAGATTTAAACTTTCCATCAACATTTCAACATCCATACTGAAGTACAGGAAGGTTGTCTGTGGAAGGGCCTTGGAAAACTGGGGGGTAGGTAGTGACTGGAGGACGGGTTTGGGATTAGAGGGCTCTTAGTCAAAGAAGGACCAGAAATGGTGACAAAATAAAGATAGACAAAGACAGAGAAGGGGACTGTTTCCCTCTCTCCACATTTGAGTGGGTCCCCCCACTCTTTAATGTGTATGTTTTATGTGTCTCAGGTGAAGAGTTGGCCAGAAAGCCAATCTGCCAATCTCTACCTCAGGCATTGGTGGGAAGACACCACAGGTAATAGATTTACCTGGAATAATACTGGAAGGGAAATCCCAGGTCCTCCTGGCATTTAACTGATGGAGGGGAA
Source organism: Mirounga leonina (assembly GCF_011800145.1). Taxonomy (NCBI): domain Eukaryota; kingdom Metazoa; phylum Chordata; class Mammalia; order Carnivora; family Phocidae; genus Mirounga; species Mirounga leonina. Next base: position 89,152,040 of record NW_023270268.1, on the reverse strand, counting down.
TACAGAGAGGCTGAATTCCAGGCCCGTTTAGGGAAAGGCCAACAGGGTCACAGAGGGGTGAGGTAAACAGGTGTGTAGACTGAGGGAGCCCACTCTTTCCAGGTCTGTTTGCAGTATGCCAGCTTACAATTTAGACATGGGTTAGGTAATATTTAAAATTAAATTTCTTAAGATAACTTGTGACAACAACACTTTTTCTGTATTTCAGAGTGGTAGAAAATGAGGACTATCCCACTTACCAATATTTCATAAATGTAACGACATGATGGAACTTCAACAAAGACTATGTAGACTATGGAACTACATAAAGATAAACTTACTGTGAACTTACCTCAGTCTGTTTGCAACATCTTGAATGCCACAACACATGGTACACGTATTGACAGGGCAATTTAAATCCTTTTGTGACCAATACGAACTGAGAATCTTGTATCTCAGTAACTTTTTTACCAAATTCCAATTCTATTTCATCTCCTGCTTGTTGTAGGATTGATATTGACACAGGTCCATATCTAAGACCACAGAGTGGATTTACAGAATTAACAATTACATCTGTCTGCAAAGGAAAAAAAAGAAAAGACGGACAGGATTCCTTGTTAAATTACTTTTTCCTAGATGTTCAGTTTGCTGAGGAGCTTTGAAAAAATGCTTTTGAAGATCTTAAATTCACAAGACATCTTTTGTTTGTGTGTTTGTTCTGCACAAGGTATCAATCAACGGTGGATAGAACTCATAATTCCATTTGATTGCCATGAATCATTTGTCCTATTCAGAAATTAGGTGAAGTGTGTGGATGATACAATTCTGACTGCAAACGTCTGTCAGCCCCTTGCTGCCTTATAATGCCATATTCCAGATTTGGAGCTTTCCCTGTGATTTGTTTTAACCTTTATCAATACATGGTTTCATCCCCTGCCCCACTGCCATCACTTTTTGCTATTTCTGTGTGAATTTTCTGTTCTGTTTTAAAGAGAGTGGAAATAAAATTTCTTGGGAAACTTCTACCTCCTAATGCTTTTCTTCTTAAAGAAAGCAGTACATGGTTAAAGAAAATACAAACGAGACAAAAAAGTCTTCAGTGGAAACAGGCCTCCCTCCTGCTGGGTTCCTTGGATGCCCGATGCACCCGCCTGTCCTGCAGGCAACCACTTTTACCAGTTCTACATCTGTCTCTTCGGAAATGGACTGCATACACATGGGCTGTGTTTTCACTAGTATCACCCTTAGTTAGCCCTCAGACCTGGGCTACAGGGGACGGTATCCTTCTGCTCCCGCCCAGTGCTCAAACACCCCTAAATCATCCTGATGGCTTTGGTTCCTTTTGCGGGCAACCCAGGTACTTCTAATGGACGTTAATGAATGCTTCACTTTGAAAGCGCAATCAGAATTTCCAATTTGGGAGCATTGGCACCCTTGAAAATTTTTAAGGTTCTTAATGTTGCTGGCAATAAAGAAATACAACAAAAGTTTAAAGGGTAAGTTATTCAACTAGGATGTTTCCACTTTAATTTTAAAGTGGCATATTAATGACTTATTGAATAAATGTTTCATCATGTGGGGTCCCCTAGTCTTCTTTTCTAATTGTCTTGTAGAAAATAAGTGGTATTTTGGGGGCACCTGGGTGGCTCAGATGGTTAAGCGTCTGTCTTCGGCTCAGGTCATGATCCCAGGGTCCTAGGATTGAGCCCCAGGTCGGGCTCCCTGTTCAGTGAGGAGTCTGCTTCTCCCTCCCCCTGCTTGCGTGTGCCCACGCACGCCCGCTCTCTCTCAAATAAATAAATAAAATGTTAAAAACAAACAAAAAAAGAAAAGAAATGATATTTTTTCACTTACGATTAAGTCTATTTGATTGTGGCCATAGAAGAAACTTAAGTGTGACATCCCTGATCCAGAAATAAAAAGAATATAGCCTTATATTCTTTCTCTTCCCTGCTGCCCCCTTCACTTTGGCATCAATAATTTGCTGAAAACCCAGATGCATGCCCAAACTGAGCCCTGGGGCTACAAAGTGAATAATATACAAAATGAATAAGCCATGATCCCCAGCCTTAAGGTGCTCTGCCTAGCACGGGAACTGCACCAACCCAGAAATACCCAAGTTCACTGTTACCCTGATTCCCTCCCCTCCTTGCCAGGGCCCTGGCTTTGGCCCCCCACAAGCGCTGGCTAAATGCTAAGTTACCCTTTGTATTCTCTCCAACCGCTGACAGAGAGCAGTATCCTAAGTATACAACTTACAGCTCCGCTTAGATCTCCTGACTGGTCCAGTCCGTGATTTTCAGGCTCTCACCACTTCTATGTCTCTCTGATCAAGTCATACTAACCACCCAGTTCATACCGATCATAACTTGAGATCAGATTCAAAACTCCTCCTGTCTTCTGAATTAATCTTTCTTGGTCCACTGCCCTACACTCTTGTCATAAATTTACATACTCTTAAATATTATGAATTCATTTTGTATTAAGACTTTTTTGTTTACTCTCGATAGGCTGCTTCAGAAATGTTCAGATGGTTTGTTTCCCCAGTGGGATTTTTCAAATTGCGAATTTTTTCTTGCATAAAAGAAGTCTAATCAATTTTAAGTTCCTTGGAATCAAAACTCGTTCTATTTCCTCCTGGTGCCTAAGAATAATGGCAATAATAATCATAAATAGTTATCATGTGCCAAGCTCTATTCTAAACATTTTATGTGTATTGATTCCAGCTCTTTGATATAAGTGCTATTATTATTCTCATTTTACAGATCAGGAGACCAAGGTCCAAAAGATAAAATAACTCGATTGAGATCACCCGGTTAGCAAATGGCAAAGCTAGCGTTCAAACCCAGATGGTCTGTCTCTGAAGTCCATACTCTTAGCCTTAACAAGATGCTTTCTAAATAGCATCTGAGGGCGCCTGGGTGGCTCAGTCGGTTGAGCGACTGCCTTCGGCTCGGGTCATGATCCTGGAGTCCCGGGATCGAGTCCCGCATTGGGCTCCCTGCTCAGCAGGGAGTCTGCTTCTCCCTCTGACCCTCCTCCCTCTCGTGGTCTCTGTCTCTCATTCTCTCTTTCAAATAAATAAATAAAATCTTATAAAAAAAATAAATAGCATCTGAAATAGCATATATATATTTAAAACTACTTGATAGGTAATAAACAGCTCAGGGATCTCCTTTGGCAGTGCAAGAGAATAGAAACAAAGACTTACCTCCTGCAGTTGAATGTAGCCCTGGACAATCTGGAGAGTCACATTGTTCACGATAATTGTCTTGAAAGGAGGGGTGGCTTCTTGACTCGTGCGGGATCCCAGCTTGTTCATCCTTAGGATTACTTCTGAAGCATTTTTAAAGGCAGCAACAGTAGGATGCTCATTGCTTACCAAGTGAATTTCTTTCAAATTAGTGGCCGGTTGCTTCTCTCGGTAATAAAAGTTGATAGTTTCCACAATGATCTGTGTACACAAGTCCAGAGGGAACTGGAAAATCCCAGAGCTCAGGGCTGGAATTGCTACCGTCTCAATGTCTGGATTGATAAAGGTAACATAATTCAGAATACTTATAATGGCCTCTTGCAGCTTATGGGTACATGTCTGATAATATTTTGCTGTCCACCTAGGCCCGACAGCATGGATAATTAATTTGCAGGGAAGTCTCCCTGCTTTTGTGGTAGCTATTTTACCAGTTGGTATTTTACCCACTCTGGAAACGAATCTTCTGCTCTCCTCTTGGATTTCAAAGCCGCCAGCATTCACCAGGGCCTTGGCCAGGCCTCCCGCATGAATAAGGTCTTCATTGGCTGCATTCACCACGGCATCAACAGCATGTCTGGTGAGGTCGTCCTTCCAAACAGATAACTCGAGCCCAGGAATTAGCATTTCTCTGAAGACTCGCTGAGACTCACCATTACCCTCCAGGGATGGAGACACCAGGGTACAGACACAGTCAAATTTATGCTGAAGGACTTCACACAGCTGACTCTCATTAGTTTTTAAAATTGTGAAGTCATTGTGATTAATGGGAATTTGCCAGCTGTGGTCTTCTTCAGGAGTGGCAGTCTCTGGAAAAGTAGAGAAGATTAAAGAAATGAGCCTGGGTTCCTTTGAAAAGGGTGTAACTCGACCTCACGCTAGGAGACTGAGTTTCCCATGTGCAAAAGTGAGATGAACTTCCTTTCGCCCCCTTCCTAATCCGCCTTTTCAACCAGACATGTAATTAGGCCAAGGATATACAAGAGTTTTTCATGGTAGGTCACCTGTAAAGTGCTTAGTTTTGTGCCTGGCACACAGTACCTACTAAATGGTACCTACTACACCACAGTGATGGTGGCGAGGAAAACTATGTTTGTGGGGACTCACAGATTTTTAAAATCTATGTAAAAATGGTGACTCTGGGACCATCCATGCTTAAGGCCCATTTGCTGGAAAGGACATAATTATGAGTCAAATATATATGGAGGCTTTAATTCCTAACTTGTTTGCTTTTGCCAGTGTCTCAGTTTGGGGTTCTTTTAGAAGCAGACTCTGAGATGAGGATTTGAGAGTCAGTTTATTTGGGAGGCGATCCTAGAAAACAGCAGGGGTGGGTGAGGAGGAGGAGGAGGGCAGAGTGGGACAGTGAGACAGGAGGAGGAAGGAAATGAATAAAAGGTGTGTTACAAAGCAAATGAAGCTTAGCTCCGCTAGGGGGCAGTGCAGATCATGTGTCTCATAGCTATACCTCCAGTGGGGTAAAAAAAATTGGGGCCTATTTATCCAACTGCCATCAGTCACTGGTTGAGGATGCTCCTGTGCGGGCATGGTCCAGCAAGTATGGGAAGCACTGATGGTGCTGAGTAAATAATTCGTCATCATAGTCTAGTTCCATGGCACAAATCTGGTGGAATTAAAACTGACTAAAAGTTATTTTTATTGTATGTGGCGGACAAGATGTGCTGCTCAGACACCCCCCTTTCAAGGCAGTTATGAAGGGGAAATATGGCTAGGCAACAGTATCTAGTGGTTAGCCACTGAGGGTCCATTTCAGCTTTCCAGCCAAGGTCACGCTATTCTCAGGGGTGGCCCCCATCAGTGGCTGAGCAAGGCCATTCATGTTCAACGTGGGGCTCCCAAAATGAGCGCTCTCAGGCTGGCAGAGCTTTGTCAGGTTTTCATTATAGTCTGAGGGCTCCACCTACCCAATCTGGCTTCTTCTCTTGTCCTTTCACAATAAACCCTGTGCACCCCTAACTCCAGGTCACTTTCTGCTTCCCGGGGAGCCCAACCTGTGACACTGTTTTCACGGAGCTTAGGGCATCGTTATTATATGCCACTGCGAAAGGAAAAATGATGCCAATTAAACCATGGCGCTCTACGGACTGCTAAGGAGTAGCCCCATTTCAGAGATGTGAAAAAACTGTGAGTCCTAAAATCGATAAAATGGCGTAATTAATGACATTTTACTTCAACGTCCATTTTTAATCTGAGCCACCTAGAAAGATCTCTGGAGGCCTTAATGACCTAAAAGAAGCAGCACATGGATAGACAAATCCAGCTGGCCTGCGCTTTGGCTGAAAATCTCAAGTTGGCCACTCCTATGATCAGGCAGGTTCCATTCGGCTCATGCAACACTTGCTAAGCCAAGGGACAGTCAGTGGGTCACCTCTTCTGGCCAACATCAGCTCTAGCGCTGTGGTCCGAAGATTTCACATCGTGTGGGCAAAGGCAAGGATCACTGGGGATGCTGGTGTCCCACTGCCCCTGAAGCAGTCTCCTTTGTGATGCATGCACTGGGTCCCCAGTGCCATGCAGTCACACACCTGAGCACCTGGGGAGGGAGGAGACATTTTGCTTCTATAGTCCCCTTTCTCCACGGAGGAAAGATCTGAGCAGAGATCTTCGGAAACAGGAGTGAGGTGACCCTACCTGATTTCTCATTGTAAGCAGCCGCTCTGGAGGAACCCTGCAATAAATAAAAGTGGTTTAAAAAAATTTGTGACTGAATGACTACAGGGTACTGATAACAAATACAGCCTAATAGACACAAAGCAACAACAACCCTGCAAAAAACACTAGGTTTGAGGGGGAAGGGGGATGCGTGTTTGTTTGATCTGTGTACCTGACAAACTTGAAATACTAAATGTCCCAGCAAACACTGACCCTGCCCTACTTCCCTGGAGGTCAATGCACTTCTAATTCAGGATGAGACGAAGAGTAGGAGATTAACACTTGAAAAGGCCCAAAGATCACAGACCAAAATGATCCCAAACTCCCAGAGAGGCCTCCAATCTCCAAAGCCTTGTGGGGTTTCTCTAGACAGAACAGGAGACGTGGGAACATGCACCTCATCAGCTACACCTCCCCATCTACCGGTAAGGACCTACTTTCAATTGCTTATTTCATGATACAAGCCTGAACATGGAATTTTCCATTTAAACAAATGGGGTGCCTTTTCTCTATTTCCTTGTTTTCATTCCTCCTCCCACCTCCTCCCCTCATCCTGCAAAGGCAGAATTGTTGAATAAGTAGATACCCAGGTGACATTTTTAAAAAATCACCCATCCTCATGTTGACTCTGTTGCTTACATTAGCATATTCTTGATTTCCCATCTCTCACATGGTGCAAGGTAAAAACTTTCCTTGGGCTACTAAACCAAAGAAGAATGCCAAGTAAAACTAAAGACCCAAGGTTTGTAGCTGTTACAGGAAGAACTCTTGGTGTGAGGACCAAGGTTCATCGTTTATACACACTTACGTTTTTTACCTCGGAAAAGTCCATCCTCCAGGTCCCTGGGGTCTTTAAACGTTTAAACTCTGTTTTGCATTTCCCAATGTAAACTGTTATTCCCAAATATGGTTGCCTGCTTCTAGGAATGAATAGAAAGGATGCAATAAACACGGACTAGTGTCTTAGGGAATTTGGTAAGAATACACCATAGGAAGAGTAAACATGATTCCTGACCTTGAGTAGTTTTCAATTTCACTGGTGAAGATGCACACATTGTTTTTGCTGCTGTTGTTGCTGTTGACCTTCCATCCTTTACAGAGAGGTTCCGGTTGAAACCGTAAGGGCGGTTCAGAGAAGGAAAAGAGCTATATAGACAACAGCAGGGAAAGCTTTATGGAGGAGGTGAAGGCAGAGCCAGGCCTTGAAGGACGCGGAGTAAGCTTTTATATATCTAGGAGAGGAAGAGGATACCAAGAGGTACTGAGCACAGCATTAAAAAAGGAGGGCGGTAGGGGGGCGCCTGGGTGGCTCAGCTCAGTCGTTGAGCATCTGCCTTCAGCTCGGGTCATGATCCCAGAGTCCTGGGATAGAGCCCTGCATCGGGCTCCTTGCTCAGCGGGAAACCTGCTTCTCCCTCTCCCACTCCCTCTGCTTGTGTTCCTGCTCTTGCTATCTCTCTCTCTCTCTCAAATAAAAATTTAAAAAATTAAGAAAAAAAAGGAGGGCGGGGCGCCGGGGTGGTTCGGTCAGTTAAGCATCTGCCTTAGGCTCAGGTCATGATCCCAGGGTCCTGGGATGGAGCCCCGCATCGGGCCCCTTGCTCAGTGGGGAGCCTGTTTCTCCCTCTCCTCCCCGCTCGGGCTCTCTCGCTATCTCTGCTATCTCTGTCTCTCTCTCAAATAAATACACAAAATCTTTTTAAAAATGAGGAAAAACCAGCCTTAGGAGTGAGTGAAGACCGTGGAGGGTATTTGAAGAAAGAGGAGGCCATGCTTACACCACTGGAGGGCGTGTGTCACTGACTTTGTGATAAACATCCTTGATCAAATTAGAAAGAGAATAGCTGGAGAAAAATGAGAAACTCTGCGAAAACATATCCTAAGATTCTCCATCTACCAGGGAGGAATTAAAGACTGAATTTTTAGGAGAATGCCGACGAAAATGCTTAAAGATGCAGTTGCCCGCCCTTGTCACCCACATAGCTGCCTTGAGGCCTTGGAAATGATTTCTAATCCCTTTTTTGCGGAAAACTTTTGCCCCACTATCTACAGCAGCAAAGCACTATTATTCTTACAGGTCAGGAAAAGCACGAAGTCCGTTAGGATCCTAAAATGCGAGGACAAGATACATTTTCGCCTCCAGAGGGCACTGCTGCTTTGAAAAAGGACAACTTCCGCGTCTGCTTGGCTGTGGCGCCCAGTGGGCTTTTGTTTTAGATGCTGTTGCACTTGTTTTTCCCTTCAGACCTGGGGATGTTCCTTGAAGCCCTAGGGAGAGACTTGGCCATGGGGGCAGCATTCATTTAACCCCCCCAAAATAAAAAGAAGGAGCATAGTGCCCCATTCAGTCTCTTCAGCTTTTTTTTTTTTTTTTGAGAGAGAAAGAGCAAGCACACTGGGGGGGAGGGGCATAGGAAGAGGGAGAGAGGAGGGAGAGACTCCTAAGCAGTGGCCACGCTCAGCTCGGAGCCCCACCCAGGTCAAAGCTCCAACTCACCAGCTGCAAATATGACTCCCATACATATCTCTAGGCTATGCTTCTGCTGATCCTCAATTTTCAACTCTCCCTGAGCTGAGATCAAGGGTCGAAAACTTAACTGATTGAGCCACCCAGGAGTCCCCTAAATCACTTTCGAATATGCCCCTATCCTCCTTTCCCACTGACACCATTTCATTTCTGGGCCTCAGAGCCTCTTGCCATACATTCTTCTTAAGGATTGAGATGTATCCAATTTTACATCCTATTGTCTGAATAGGTATAATGTTTACTGGTTCAAATTTAGAAAAGCTTGAAAGGCTCCCTCCTACGCCCCCCTCCCCCACTACCTTTCCTTCCCAGATGCAGTCAGTGTCATGTGCTTCTCCTGTATCCTTCCAGAGGCGTTTTTACACGCAAGGTAGCATCTTTCACACACTCTTGGGCATCTTGCCTTTCTCGTGTCATGTATCCTAGAGATCTTTCCATGTTAGCACGTAAAGAGCTTCTTCATTCTTTTCACTGCTCTTTGCATTCCATTGTATAGATGCACCATAAGCTGTTAAACTTTTAGGTCCCCCTATTTATGGACATTTAAGGAGTTTCCAATCTTCTGCTACTGTAATAAAGGCTGTAAAGAACAACTTTGTACATAGGTCACCTCTCACAGATGTTAACTGATCAATGGGCATAAACTTTTAAAAATATGGCTACTAAAACACTTGAAATGACATGTGCCCCTCCCATTCTATTTCTATTGATCAGCACTGATCTAGGTAGACCTTTCCTCTGTCCCCTCTCATCTCCTTCAAGGCCAAGTGTTCCCTCTCTGCTTCAGACCACAGGGCTTCTAGCACCTCAGACGCTCCCCACTTCTCACTCTTTTTAAGATTCTGCTTCAAACTTACTCTTGGAGGCCTTAAGAGATTTGGCTTCCTTATTCACAAGTCCACCTTCCCTTACCAGCCTCTGAGGGCAGGGCCTTTCATCTTTCTTCCCTAGGACACAGGGGCATTACCCAGGTCAGTGCCGTTAGCCAAACCAAGGAAAGTCCCAAGAGCCAGTCTAACCAAAGGACAGAGCTGGAGGGAGGTCACTGGTGGCCCTTTCATAATGCAGGCGAACCAATTCACATTTTAAGAGAAATACGAGTACGTTTCACCTGCATTCAGAATGTGAATTACATTTTCGCTGCAAATAATAGTAACAAGAAGAGAATGTAAAGGAATCATAAACACAGGAGAAACTTAATTTGACTTAAACCTCTGAGCCGTCCCCACCCTCACGGGGGACACCTGGCCCTGGGAACCCGCTTCTCGCCCGCCCCCCACCCCCCACCCCGCCCGGCCCCGCAGGAGAGAAGCGGCAGCGACAGCTCCCACCGCCGCCCCCGCCGCCCCTCGGGGGCCCGGGGCCTGGACCCACTCACCGGACCGGCTGCGGCAGGAAGGGCGCCCGAGAGGAGGGGGAGCGGCTATGCCTGGCACGGGGAGGGATTTCGGGGAAAGCGAAACTGAAACTTTGCGGCCCAGGACTGCGGGGCGCAGCTCGGCCCCACCGCCCCCGGAGCCCGGCGCCCAGAGCCATGGCCTCGACCCTCCGCCCGCCGTCCCCGCTGCTCGTGCGGGTGTCCGAGTCCAGCCCGCACATACGCTGGAAGCTGGAAATCTACTTCCAGAGCCAGAGGTCCGGCGGCGGGGAGTGCACCGTCCAGCCCCTCTACCACAGGGACCAGGTCACCTTCCTGGTGAAGTTCCTGGAAAGGGCAGGTGAGCAGCGGGCCGGGGCTGCGGGTGCCGAGGAGCCTGGCCCCGCGGGATTCCGGGCAGACCCTGCTCATGCTGACCTGGGAGAGATGGCTGGAGAAAGTACGGCACCGTCTGATGGGGACAGGAACCGGGGGCTGCTGCTGCCTAAAGACACAGCCCAACGGGGAGGATAGAGCCCAGAAGTGCCCAGAAGTGCCCAGTGCGTGATCTGGTCTGACCGCATTGTAAAGTTGATGCTTCCCAGTATCCTCACCCTAGCTCAAGTTTCTCCGCTCTGGGAAGGACACCTTTCCCTCCCCCCCAGACACCTGTATGGAAACTCTTGTCATTTAGGTACTACTCCGTTTTTATGTTTTAATTATTCCACTGGTTTGTTTTCGAGAATTTCAAAAGTGGTATATACTCACTATAGCCAAGTGGGAAAAGAAGAAAACCACCTGGAGATAAACAATATGGCACATTTCTTTCTTTTTTTTTTTTTTTTTTTAAAGATTTTATTTATTTATTTGACAGAGAGAGACACAGCGAGAGAGGGAACACAAGCGGGGGCAGTGGGAGAGGGAGAAGCAGGCTTCCCACCCAGCAGGGAGCCCAACGCAGGGCTCGATCCCAGGACCCTGGGATCATGACCTGAGCCGAAGGCAGACGCTTAACGACTGAGCCACCCAGGTGCCCAATATGGCACATTTCTTTGCAGTCTTTTTCTATGAATGTCAGTCAGTCAACATATATTTACAAAATTCTGACTGTACCTTTGATGTCTGCTGTTTTCACTTAAATTTATATAATGAGTATTATTCCGTATCATTGAAATGGGAAAACCGGAGACAGTTTCAGAAACGTGACTTTTAAAGAGTGTATCCCATTATCATGAGCTTTTCATTTCTACAGTAACACATGAGCTGGGGGCTCCTGGGTGGCTCCATTGGCTAAGTGTCTGCCTTCGGCTTAGGTCATGATCCCCAAGTCCTGGGATCGAGCCCCGCATCCGGCTCCTTGCTCAGTGGGGAGTCTGCTTCTCCCTCTGCCCCTCCCCACCGCTCATGCTCGCGCTTTCTCTCAAATAAATAAATAAAATCTTTAAAAACAAACAAAAACATAAGCTGCCCATGTTAAGAGTTTGAATAGTTCCTCCACAGTGCCCTGTCATCAACCCATCATTCCAGGATGCAGGGAGCAGCCTTCTTGGGAAGCTGCTGGGGCAGGGTACAGATGCATGAATAAGAGGTTTATTTAAAGTCTTTCCCATGTGTATGTGTGTCTATAATGTCTCCACTGAAGCTAAAGAGGGAGTCTTGAAGAAAGAAAAGCATCAGATTATGATTGACAACAAACTTGTGACTATTTTTCTGGAGCCCACTGAGAATCCAATGGAGAGGAATGCAAGACCAAGAACATCTTCGTTGCCACAGTTACAGGAAGGGGTGAGGTCTGGTGAGAAGCATCAAAACAAAGAATATATTCCTGATGTTATGGATTCTTGTCTCCAAAAGGTAAGGATTGAAAGAAGGGGGGGGTATATTCTTACCCCTTCCACTCCATTCACCATACCTTTCATTATTGATCCAACCACCACTTGCTGATGACTTGCTAGGAGGCAGGCCCTCTTTTGGGCATTGGGACACAGAAATGAACGCAATAGACAAGATCCCTGCTGGGTGGGGAAGTACATAGAAAGACAACAAGCAAGTAAACAAAATAAATGAAACAATTTCAGGCAGTGATATGTGCTAAGAAGAAAATAGAATGGGGTTTTGCCTTAGAGGGTGACAGGGCCAAAGTGAGGAAGGGGAAGGAGGTGATGCTGCTTCTGACCAGAAGTCAGAGACAACTTCTCTGAGGAGGTAACATTTGGCCTGAGACTTGAGTGATGAGAAGGAGCCAGCCATGTAGTAATTTGGCAAATCAATATCAACTTCCTGTTGTGTGCCAGGCACAGTCACAGAAACTGGGGATATAGCTGGGCGCATAGACCCTGAGAGCAGGTAATGATAGTAAAACAAACAGATAATGATGGTAAAAAAAAAAAAAAAATAGATATGTAAAAAATGTGTGCCGGTGATAAGTGCTAGGAAGAAGAATAAGACAGGAGAGATGATAGACAGTGACATATCATCTTTTTTTCCCAGACCATTATTTTAAATAAAATACCAAGGAAAACCTCTCAAATGAGGTAATGTTTGAGTAGAGACATGAATGAAGTAAGGGAGCTACTAAGTGAGGTGAGAATGTTTGGGGCGGAGGGAAGCCCAGGTGCAAAGGCTCTGAGACATGAGCTTCTGTCCTAAACCCTACGGGCTTCAAGGAGGGAGACCACTGTGGCTAGAAGGCAGTAGGGAAGAGAGAGAATGACAGGCGAGGAACAGGGAGAGGGAGCCAGAAGTCAGGTCTTTGGGGGATGAAGGTAGGGACTTTGCATTTTAACTTCATCTTAGGGGATTCATCCGACGGTTTTGAGCCAAGGGACTGGGGTGATCTGGTTTATACTTCTAGAGGTTCACTTTGGCTGCTGTGTGGAGGACTGAGTGTAAGAATGGGGCCAGAGTGGAAACAGGGTGAGAGCCCAGTTAGGAGGGGTGGTGGCAGGCCAGGAGCAAGATGACGGTGGCTTGGACTCTGGGTGGTCCTGATGGAGGTGTGAGAGGTGGCTGGATTGGGGAAACATTTGAAGGAAGATCTGGACGAAGGATGTTACATTCGGAGGAAAGAGCATGTGTGAAAATCTTGAGGAGAACAAAACATAGAAATCTTGCTTTTATATTACATTCAGTTTGCATCTGTCATTTTTAGCTTAATCTGGCGTTTTTGTCCTATATTTGAGCTTCCAAAGGACAGGACTTAGAGGGCCTAGCAATACTGCATGCAGTTAGGTATTTAGTTTAAAAAAGGGGGGGGGGGGATACTGAAGACGAGAAAAAACAACAAATAGGAAAATACATCCTCTTCAGATTTATGGCTCCCCTCAAAGCTCACAGACTCTTGTGAGAACCACAGCAACTTGCCCAGAAAGCAGACGTGCCTTCCCTCCACTCCATTCCCCAATAGTGGAGAGAGCGGACGGCTCTAGAATCCAGACTTTTTGTCCACACCACTTTTTAAATATGCTCGTGCCCAGGCTCGACATTTACAACAGAATCTCTGGAGATGTACCTGGGCCTTGGCTTTTCTGCTTGTTTGTTTTTCTTTTGTTTTGTTTTAATTCCCCAGGTGATTCTAATGTGCAGACAGAGCTGAGAACTTCTAGGCTGTAGCATGCTGCATCCTCTGCAAAAAGGATTTGAAAGAAGTCACCCTCTGGTTGTTTCTCTGGTCTCTAGGCATTGTCTTGATAGGAGACTATAGGGCTGACGTCTGAGAGCTTATATTTGTTCCTTTTAAAATTTCAGATCTTTCTTAGTGTCACGGCGGACCTGAACTGTAACCTGTTCTCTAAAGAGCAGAGGGAACACATAACCACTATCTGCCCCAAGGTCAAAAAGATGGAAGGGGATGATGGAATTGAGAAGGTGTGTGGTACCTTTGGAGATATTGAAAAAATACATCATTTCTTGAATAAGCAACTCCAGGAAAGTGGGCGCAAAGATGAATCTTCCCCTTTGACACTGGAGAGCGAGCCACTCAGTCAGCAGGACCAGAACAGCTGTGTTTCTCCCTTTGAACCAAAAACCAGGACAGAAGACAAAAGCAACCATCTTGAAATTCCTTTGCCTTTCTTTGAATACTTCCAGAAGAGCCATCCTGATAAAATAGACTCAGTACAGAGAAGATTTGGTGTAAAAATAAAAATAACAATTCAGGAGAGTTCTCTGAATACTGTCTATTTAGACTTCACCTCCAATCAATCAGGTGATCTCAAAGCCGCTAGCGAGGCTTTTGTCAGTGAATTTCAGAAAACCGTAGCATCTCTGGAGCAGAAATGTGTTGCTTTCGCAGACAGTGAGCAGGCAAATAAGATCAAACAAGAATTGAATCAACGGTTTGCAAAGCTCCTTATAAAGGAGAAAGGAGGAGAATTAACTCTCCTGGGGACCCAAGATGACATTTCAGCTGCCGGATATTTTTTTGCCCCAAAAGCCTCTGAAAGTCTTGTCATGGGACCTGTGAAAATATCGACTCCCAAATGCACGATGAATGAAATTGAAGTTGACACTGCTCACTATCTGCTTGTAAAAGCTGAATTACTCCAGGAGATGACAGAGATAGAAAAAAAGTACAATACTCAATGTCAGGTTTGGAGAGACACTAAGAAAATCCACATTCTATTTGAACCTAAGGACAAAGAATTCGATCTGTCTGCCCATGCGTATGCAAGTTTCATCGATGCCTATCAACATGTGTCAAGTCAGCTGATGAGAGAAGTTCTTTCACTGAAACCTCTGGGCAAAATGAGAAAGCACTTATGTCAGACCATGTTGGCTGATGACTTTAGAAAAAACCATCCACATGTACACTCTGTACTAAATGAAGAGTCAGTGACTTTGACTGGGTTGCCAGATCACCTTGCAAAGGCAAAGCAGTGTATCTTTAAAAAGGGGGGAATGTTCCTGTTAGCTGGAGATAAAAGGAATGAGGACGAAGAAACACCCATGGACATTGATAGTAATGATTCAAAAATGACTTCACCAACATTCCAGCACTCTGCCAGTTCTGGGGCGTCGGGAGTGGACAAGGAAGAGGATGTATGTAGCATCTGTATTGACATCATTAGTAACAAACAAGTGCTATCCAAGTGCAAGCACGCATTCTGCACCTCTTGTATCAACCAAGCCCTGTCCTATAAGCCGGTCTGTCCTGTGTGCCAGACTTCCTATGGTATCCAGAAAGGCAATCAGCCAGAGGGGACCATGGCTGTCACTGTCCTAAGTAGCTCACTTCCAGGTTATGAATCCTGTGGCTCCATTGTGATTGAATATAACATGAAAGGAGGCATACAAACAGTAAGTGTTTCTGAGCATTCTTCCCAGTATGCTAGAATTATCAGAGCAAGAGACTGTTATGGTGCCGATTACTGGATATCCCAGGGAATTATTTCCATGTATATTTCCATATGCAAGGGCTTTAAATAGGAATAATAATAATATCAGTAATAAAGGTAGCAATGTTTGCTTATAACTTAGGTATCTTTTGTGTCTATTAAGTCAGAGAAAGAGTGGTGGTGCTTATGTGTTAGAATAGGGCAAATCAGAAGATGGATAGTGTTTCCAGCATGAATTTAGGGAAAGGGAGAAATATGAATTATTGGAAATATGTGCAAACCTTTTATATATATATATATATATATATATATATTTAGTTTGCTCTGTCTGCAAATGACCACATCTATCTGTGTAGTAAAATTTAGACTTGGGAGTGTTTTCATGTGATACTTTCTTGTCTTCATACAGAAAGAGCACCCAAACCCAGGAAAGAAATACTCTGGAGTACGACGAAGAGCATACTTGCCTGATAATGAGGAAGGAAATGAGGTTTTGAGACTGCTTCGTAGGGCCTTTGACCAAAAGCTGATTTTCACAGTGGGGGATTCTCGAGCACTAGGAGTCTCCAATGTCATTACGTGGAATGACATCCACCACAAAACGTCCACTTTTGGCGGACCACAAATGTGAGAACCTTCTGAAAAATAATGATTGCTAAACAGGATTTAGAGGTTGTAAAATATGGCAGTTTGAGGAGGTGGCTAGAAGGAGACTTTATAGCCGTAAAGTATTTTTTTGAAGTAAAGTTGACGGGCGCCTGGGTGGCTCAGTTGGTTGGGCGACTGCCTTCCACTCAGGTCATGATCCTGGAGGCCTGGGATCGATTCCCGCATCAGGCTCCCTGCTCAGCAGGGAGTCTGCTTCTCCCTCTGACCTGCCCCCCTCTCATGCTCTCTCTCTGTCTCATTCTTTCTCTCAAATAAATAAATAAAATCTTAAAAAAAAAATACTCATGAAGTACAGTTGACATACAATGTTACATTAGTTTCAGGTGTACAACAGTTGATTTGACAATTCTATACATTACCCAGTGCTTACCACAGTAAGTATAGTTACCATCTGTCATTGATTTTACAACTGGAAGTTTGTATCTTTTAGTCCCCTTCACCTCTTTTGCCTATCCCCCCAACTCTAGCCCTCTTTCCCCTAGCAACCACCAGTTTGTTCTCTGTATTTAGGGACTGTTTCTATGTGTGTGTGTTTTGTATTTTAGATTCCACATGTAAGTGAAGTCATATGGTATAGTTCTTTCTCTGACTTATTTCACCCAGCATAATAACTTCTAGGTCTATCTATGTTGTTGCAAATGGCAAGCTTTCAACTTTTTATGGCTTAGTATTTTCCATATATATATATATATATACACACACAAATACACATATATATACACACATATATATGTAATAGATATGTAATCTTCTTAACCCATTTATCTATAGGTAGACACTCAGGTTGCTTCCATAGCTTGACTCTTGTAAATACTCCTGCAATAAACATAAGGGTGCATATATCTTTTCGAACTGTGTTTTTGTTTTCTTTGGGTAAATTACCCAGCAGTGGAATTACTGGATCATACAGTATTTCTGTTTTTGACTTTATGAGGATCCTCCATACTGTTTTCTACAGTGTCTGCACCAATTCACATTCCCGCCAACAATACATGAGGGCTTCCTTTTTTGCACGTCCTTGCCAACACTTTTTCTTGGTTTTTTGATACTAGCCATTCTGACAAGTGTGATGTGCTATCTCATTGTGGTTTGGATTTGCATTTCCCTGATGATGAGTGATATTGGGCACCTTTTCATGTGTCTGTTGGCCATCTGTTATGTCTTTCTTGGAAAATGTCTATTCAGATCCTCTGCTCATTTTTAAATCAGGTTATTTGTGGGGTTTTTTGGTGTTGAGCTATAATGAGTTCTTTATATAGTTTGGATATTAACCTCTTATCAGATTTATCATTTGCAAGTATCTTCTCCCATTCAGTAGATTGCCTTTTTGTTTTATTGCAAAAGCTCTTTAGTTTGATGTAGTCCCAACAGTTCATTTTTACTTTTGTTTCTCTTGCCCAAGGAGCACATCCAGAAAAAAGTTGCTAAGACCAATGTCCAAGAGATTACTACCTGTTTTCTTTTAGGAGTTTTCTGGTTTCAAGCCTTCCATTTAGGTCTTTAATCCATTTTGAATTTATTTTTGTGTATGGCTTAAGAAAGTGGTCCAGTTTATTCTTTTCCATGTAGCTATCCAGTTTCCCCAGCACATTTATTGAAGAGATTGCCTTTCCCATTATATATTCTTGCCTCCTTTTGGTAGATGAATTGACCATATAAATATGGGTTTATTTCTGAGCTCTCTATTCTGCTCCATTGATCTATGTGTTTGTTTTTGTGCTGGTATCATGCAGTTGTGATTACTATAGCTTTGTGGTATAGCTTGAAATCTGGAATTGTGACATCACCAGCTTTGTTCTTTCTTAAGATTGCTTTGGCTATTTGGGGTCTTTTGTGATTCCATACAAATTTTAGGATTAAGTGTTGAAGTTCTATGAAAAATACTATTGGTAATTTGAGAGGGATTGCATTGAATCTGTAGATTGCTTTGGGTAGTATGGAAATTTTAACAATAGTAATTCTTCTAATCCATGAGCATGGTGTATTTTTTAATTTGTTTGTGTCATCTTCAATTTCTTTCATCAGTGTCTTATAATTCTAGAGTACAGGTCTTTCACCTCCTTGGTTAAATTTATTCCTAGGTATTTTATTCTTTTTGATGCAATTATAAATGGGATTGTTTTCTTAATTTCTCTTTCTGCTCTGTTATTAGTGTATAGAAATACAGCAGATTTGTGTATACTAATTTTATCATGCAACTTTACTGAATTCATTTATTAATTAGGGTAGGGTATTTTGAGAGATGCTAGTCTGGAATGATAATATCATAAGGCAGAAATATTGGTTCTATCATCTTCTACCTTCCAAACCACAAAATGTCACACAGGTACTAAATTTTGCATTAAAGGGAGGGAACTTCAGAATCTAGGATGAATGGTATCTAAGGTGATTTAATTTGGGGTTTCCTGTCTATTCGGAAGATAGATCCTAGCAATATTATTTACTTTGCCTTCTTTTGAAATCACCCTTTCTTTTACCCTCCCCTCCCAATGGTCCATAGAGATTATAAATTCCCTTGGCCAATAGTACTCTAGGAAAAGTCTCAGTTAATGGTGGTGGAAGTTGTATTATAGGTAATCCAATTGTTTTTTACTTGCTCTTTATGAAATTCAAATAGAATGCCTCAGACCCTTAGTATTCAAAAGGGAATGCATCCTGAGACTTTTGAAAATTTCCCAAATTAGAAAATTCTCCTGTAGAATATGATTACCCTCCATAATATATAGTGTGGTATGACTTTAGGAGAGTCACTGCTTACCATGAGCTGAAAATTTTTTAAAAAGTCTTATTGGAAGGCAGATCCTGGGCAGACAGCTAGGCTAACTTACCAGCTAAATGGCTCACATCTGCACACTTACAAGTGATTGTAAGTCATCTGCCTTCACGATTGTTTTTGAATGTTTGCAACACTGAATATTAATGCCAGGGATCTACTGTACAGATTCTTTAAGAGCATTTATGAAGAAGCTAAGGGGCTTTTTCCTTCTGCAGGTATGGCTACCCGGATCCTGGTTATCTGAAACGTGTCAAACAGGAGCTGAAAAATAAAGGAATTGAGTAAGAAGACCGCTGGAGGGATGTCTTGAGCCAAGCTTTCAAAAAACACAGTTGAAGAGACTCCTTTTAAAACTTTTCATCTCAATGAGGCACGTGGGTAGCTCAGACAGTTAAGCATCTGCCTTTGGCTCAGGTCATGATCCCAGGGTCCTGGCGCTGAGTCAAGCTCTCTGCTCAGCGGGGAGCTTGCTTCTCCCTCTGCCCCTCCCCCTGCTTGTGCTCTCTCTCTCTCTCTCTCTCTCTCTCTGTGTGTCAAATAAATAAATAAATAAATCTTAAAAAAATTTTTTTCATCTCAAGAAGTGGTCTGTGTAAGAGTAAGAATATGCTAGTCTGTCATTTCTGGAGTGTTACTTTTTATGGAAGATAAAAGCTCCAAAGATTTGTGTGATTTTGTGGGTGTTGTGCCTCATTCTTGGGTCATCTTTGGTGCGGGGGAGGGGGTGGAGTGCTGTGGGTCTGAAATCATCTTCTGTGTTCTTCATTTGAAATAGTAGCTGTCAATTGATCCTTTTTATTGCCATCTCTGAGGTAGACTTTTGTTTTTTTGTTTGCTCCTTAAGTACCCTAAAAGTAAAATCCTAGTGTGAAGGGGGGATGGGGCTTTGGTTATGGAAAATTAGAGACACACATTTCCCCTCCCTCCCTCATGGCCAGAAAAAGGGCCAGAAGCAGAGATTGGGCAACCTTTGGTAATAAATGGAGTAAGGCTGTTATTTGTCACAATACAGAGCCTGATACACAGTTGGTGCTTCATAAAAATTTTTTGCTGCCTGACTCAGGTTGCTAATAGCCCAGCAGAGGGATATATGTTCCCTAAATCTTTGACAGAGGCAAGAGTTAGGAAGCCATTTCTGGAGACCTCACCACTGATTTGGAAAAACTGAGTTCCTTACTCCAGAACGCTTAGCTTCTGAACTCTGAACTCTGAGCTTTGACCAGGCCTCTAATTTGATCCTTGCTCCCTCCTGATTCTTAAAATCTGCCATATGGGGTACATTTTCCCTGTCATACTAATGCTACATGTTTCTGAACATTTTTTCCTATGGATATTACTGTACTTTTTAAGTATACCCTTCTTCCAGTTAAACAGATAAGCTTACTTTAGTTTCCATAGACCATCACTTTCTCAGTAGTGTAGCCCCCACCATAGTAGTTTTTCCATTCTTTTACTAAAGTCCCACCAAGTCCTGTTTTCTCCCTTAAAATCTCTCTCCATGATACTCTCTGTGGACAAGAGACAAGGCAAGTTGAGTCTACTCTTTGGAATATATGGCATGTCAAAATGTACTTTTAAATGGTTCTCTAAGTCTGAAGAAAATTATACTAGTAAATTATCTGGTTATCCATGTCCCAGCCTCTCTCAAAAGAAGATGAAGAAGAAGTCTTTTTCTTTTCCTAAGGATACACATACACACACGTATACATTTGTTAATCAGATAGTAATAGCTAATATTTATTATGGATTTATTTTATCCTCTTTACAAGAGCTTTATATCTATCATTAATACTATTAATGCTATCCCCATTTTATAACTGAGAAAACTGATGCATAGAGAGGGTAAGTACATTGAGAAAGGTCACATAGTTTATAAGCAGAAGTGCTGGGATTTGAAGAAGATAGTCTGGCCCCAAGCTTCCACACCCCAGAGCTACCCTGCCTCCTACAGGGGACTTCTCCATGGAGCTGGCTGGGAAATTCCCATTATTCTGGGTTTCTCTCAGAAATGGATTCCTGTACAGTGCTCAAAGTAGATTTCTTCCAAGGAGGTCCCATTTGAAGAACTTAAAAAACCAGAATCTTCTCCTTTGTCTAGAGAGTTAAGGAAGCTTAAGTTAAGTGATAGGTCTTTTTTAAAAATCAGTTTATACATTTAGTTTTTGATGATTCATTAAATTCTTTACTGTTATGATTTTGTGTCTACTGATCTTTTAGCTGAATTTGCTTCAAAAAAGCAACAGTCTGGGTCCTGCTAAGTTCTGGATCCTTGATTGCAATGCGTGTGCAAAGGCAAGTTTCATGGTGCGAGTGGTTGGTGAGCCTTTGGATTACTGCTCTCGTTCTGTGGAAGGTATTATCATCTGCATCTGCTTTAAATAAAGTTATATCTGGGGGCGCCCGGGGGGGCCCTGCAGTTAAGTGTCTGACTCTTGATTTCGGCTCAGTCATGATCTCTCTGTCATGGGTTGGAGCCCCGAGTAGGGTTCCAAGCTCAGCAAGGAGTCTCCTTGTCCCTCTCCCTCTGCTCCCCCACCCCCACCCCCTGCTGGCTCACTCTCTCTCAAATAAATTATTTAGAAAGAAAGAAAGAAGAAAGAAAGAAAGAAAGAAAGAAAGAAAGAAAGAAAGAAAGAAAG